>NW_007245534.1:0-979 GCF_000164805.1 Carlito syrichta | reverse complement strand
TGGGACTGAAGTTCCTGGGTCTGACCCCAGCGCGGTTGGTGGTGGGCTGAGGGATGGGGGTAGCAAAGTAATAGCCTTTTTGGGAATTCACGTTCAGAGAATCTCACCAGTTCACCTATGCCGTCGCCATCTTGCCCCATCTTCATACACAGATTCTTAACTGCGCATCGTGTGTTTAAATGGGGACTGCCTAGCCGACCTTGGTGGCTCAGCCTGTAATCCCGTGCCTTTGGGAAGCTGAGGTGCGTGGATTGCCTGAGCCCACAGGTTCGAGACCCGCCTGGGCAGGCGAGACCTCATCTCTACAATAAATCAAAAAATCAGCCAGGCATGGTAGCACACACCTGTAATTCTGGCTACTCGGAAGGCTGAGGAGGAAGGATCACCGGAGCCCAGTGGGTCGAGGCTGCGGTGGCTGGGAGCGGTCGCTGCACTCCAGTTGGGGCTACTGAGTGAGACTCCAACTCAAAATAAATAAATAAATAAATAAATAGGGACTGGCTTTAGAGCAAAAGAAATGGGTGTGGGGGGTGAAGAAATGTCCCCAGGTGGGGGATGTTTCCCTGGCATTTCTTTACAGAAGGTGCTCATTGCAGAGTCAGAGGGCCAGCCTGTCTGGGTCACATTTCTCACCTCGGAGAGGAGAGCTGGCAGGAACCGGGCCAGGGAGCCTCGGAAACTCCTGTACCAAAGTGGGGGCAGCTTTTGGGGGTGATTGGGTCTTGAATGTGCCGAGTTTGGGGGACTCTCACATGTAGGAGGGTTGGGGGGGAAGGACAGAGGGCAGAAAGTGTGCATAAAAATAGATTTCTTTCCTTTCTTTCTTCTTCCGTCCTTCCCTCCATCCTTTCTTCTTTCTTTCTTTCTTTCTTTCTTTCTTTCTTTCTTTCTTTCTTTCTTTCTTTCTTTCTTTCTTTCTGTCTTTCTTTCTTTCTTTCTTTTCTTTCCTCACTTTCCCATGCTGCTTTCAAACCATCCA
>NW_007245533.1:0-618 GCF_000164805.1 Carlito syrichta | reverse complement strand
TGGAGCCCAGCCAGTGGAGGCTGTGGTGGCCAAGAGCAGGCCCCTGCGTTCTGGCCTGTGTGACAGAGTGGGACTCTGACTCAGAAAAATAATACCAACCACCATCACCACCACAACCACAGGCCAGTCTCAGGGGTTCAGCCTGGCATTCTGACACTTCAGAGGCACAGGAAAGTGGACAGAACTAGCTGGTGGGTTCGACACCAGCCTGGGACCTGGGGTGAGACCACGTCTCGGCCATCAAATATAAATCCAAAGATTAGCCAGGCGGGGTGTCGCAGGACTGTGGTTCCAACCACTCTGGGGGCTGAGGTGGGGTTATCGCCTGAGCCCTGCAGGTCAAGTTCTAGGTAGCCATGAGCATTCCCTTGTGCTCCGGCCTGGGCAGCAGCGCGGGATTCCAACTCCAAATAATAATCACCACCACCACCACATATGCCACATAGTGCGAGGAGTCACCCCCAGGGATGGGAGAGGAAAAGGCACTTTCCAGGCTGTTTTTCATGGGAGGTTTCAAACATAGGCACCGGGCATGACCTTCCCATGCCTTTGGCCACGTGACCCAGAAGGCCAGCCTCCACCTTCTACACCTGTGCCCCACAGCAAAGATGTGCATGA
>NW_007245532.1:0-696 GCF_000164805.1 Carlito syrichta | reverse complement strand
CCAATGCTCTTAGGGGCTGAGGCAAGAGGATGGCCTGAGCCCCTGGGTTTGAGACAAGTCCAGGATCCTTGCTGAGACCTTGCCTCTGCAAGAAGACAAAAAAATTAGCCGGGCATGGTGATGCACGCCTGTCGTTTCAGCACTCAGGAGGCTGCAGGAGGAGGATTGCTGGAGCCAAGCCAGTGGAGGCTGTGGTGGCCAAGAGCAGACCCCTGCGTTCTGGCCTGTGCGACAGAATGGGACTCTGACTCAGAAAAATAATACCAACCACCATCACCACCACAACCACAGGCCAACCTCAGGGGCTCAGCCTGGCATTCTGACAGTTCAGAGGCGCAGGAAAGTGGACAGAACTAGCTGGTGGGTTCGACACCAGCCTGGGACATGGGGTGAGACCACGTCTCTGCCATCAAATATAAATCCAAAGATTAGCCAGGCGGAGCGTCGCACGACTGTGGTTCCAACCACTCTGGGGGCTGAGGTGGGGTTATCACCTGAGCCCTGCAGGTCAAGTTCTAGGTGGCCATGAGCATTCCCCTGTGCTCCGGCCTGGGCAGCAGAGCAGGATTCCAACTCCAAATAATAATCACCACCACCATCACATATGCCACATAGTGCGAGGAGTCACCCCCAGGGATGGGAGAGGAAAAGGCACTTTCCAGGCTGTTTTTCGTGGGAGGTTTCAAACATAGGCAC
>NW_007245531.1:0-6979 GCF_000164805.1 Carlito syrichta | reverse complement strand
GGCCCGTCTGTTCTGTGAGATCACATGCATCTTTGCCATGGGACACGAGTGTGGAGGGTGGAGACAGGCCTTCAAGGACACGTGTCCAAAGGTGAGTGGCCACTTTTGAAACCTCCCACAAAAGGCTGGTCAGAAATTGCCTTTGTTTTCCCATCCCTGAGAGAGATTTCTCATGCTGGGTGTCAGGGGTGGTGGTGGTGAACGTGGTGGTGATTATTATTATTTGGAGGTGGAATTCTGCTCTGTCGCCCAGGCTGGAGCATAGGGGAATGCTCATGGCCACTGTGAACTCCACCTGCAGAACTCAGGTGATCCTCCTGCCTCAGCCCTCCGAGTGGCTGGAACCACAGGCCTGCACCACCTCACCCAGCTAATCTTTGGCTTAACATTTGATGGCCGAGAGGAGATCTCGCTCATTGCCCCAGGCTGGTGGCAAACATGCAGGCTCAGGCAGTCCACTGGCCTGGGCCTCTAAAGGGCCAGGATGCCAGGCTGAGGCCCTGATCCTGGCCTGCGGATGTGGTGGTGGTGGTGGTTGGTATTAATATTCTGATTCTGAGGCCCACTCTGTCAACCAGGTCATAGTGTAGGAGCCAGCTCTTGGCCACCATGGTTTCCACAGGCTGGGCTCCAGCGATCCTTCCTCCATGGCCTCCAAAGTGCCTGCAAAGACAGGCATGTACCACCACGTTTGGCTAATTGTTTTGGCTTCTTGTAGAGACGAGGTCTTGCCAAGGTGCCCAGGCTTGTCTCGAATCCGGGAGCTCAGGCCACCCTCTTGCCTTGATCTCCCATAGCACCAGGTTGGCAGGCCTGGGTTGGTCATGGCATTGCCATTCTGCCTTGATCGCTCTGTGATGGTGGCCCTACCTCTGGGACCTCTGTTCTGTGAGCTCACACATGTCTTTTCTGTAGGGCATGAGTGTGAAAGGTGGAGGCAGGCCTTCTGGGGTGCATGACCAAAGGTGTGGCAGGGATATGCCTGGTGCCAATCTTTGAAACCTCCCGCAAATGACATGCCATAAGGTGCCTTTTCCTCTCCCAACCCTGAGTGTGACTCCTCATGCTGGGTCACAGGGATGGTTGTGGTGTTGGTGGTGGTGATTTTTATTATTTGGAGTCAGAATCTGCTGTGTTGTCCAGGCCGGAGCACAGGGCCATGCTCACAGCCACTGCAAACTCCACCTTCTGTGCTCAGTCAATCTTTGCAGCTCAGTCCCCCTGATTGGCTGGAACCACAGGCCTGCGTCACTATGCCCAGCAAATCTTTGGATTTATTTTTGATGGTTGAGATGAGGCCTTTGGTTGTGGTGGTGGTGGTGTGTGGTATTACTATTATTATTATTATTATTATCATTATTATTTTGAGTTGGAGTCCCACTCTGTTGCCCAGAATGGAGTGCAGTGGCTGGTCCAAGCACTGAAGCCTCGACCTGCTGGGCTCCGGCGATCCTTCTGCCTCAGCCTTCCAAATAGCTGGAACTACAGGTGTGCACTACCACACATGGCTAATTTTTTGATTTATTGTTGAGATGAGGTCTTGCCAAGTTGCCCAGGTGGGTCTCGAACCCGCAGGGTCAGGCAATCCACTCACCTCAAACTCCCAATGCATGGGATTACAGGCTGAGTCACCAAGCCCAGCTTGTGGTTGGTATTATTATTCTGAGTCTGAATCCCGCTCTGTCACCCAAGCTGGAGAGCAGGGGTCTGCATTTGGCCAGCACAGCCTTCACTGGCTGGGCTCCACCAATCCTCCCACCATGGCCTCACGAGTGTCCAGAATGACAGGCGTGCACCACCATGCTCAACTCATTTTTTGACTTCTTGTAGAGATGAGGTCTTATCAAGGTGCCTGGGGTTGTCTCGAACCTGGAGGATCAGGCCATCCTCTCACCTCAGCCTCCTAGAGCACTGAAATGACACGTGTGAACCCCCATGCCCGGCCTCCACACCCCATCAGGGCCAAACGAGAGGCCTGCTCCCTTCCAAAGACCAGAGACCCCAGAGAGGATGGCCAGATTTAACCGTTGAACCGACCCCAGGGGGAGTGACTTACTCAGGGCTGTTTTTCCACCCAGTTGCCCACCCCTCCGCCTGCCTTGATCCCCAGGTTTGGTTCGCCTGCACCTCCCAGGGGCCGCCTCAGGGAAAGGGAAGACATACCTCTCAAAACTTCAGGAGGGTGGGGATGGGCACGTGACTCACACCTGTCTCCTCTGCACTCTGAGACAGGAAGATGTCCAGAGCCCTGGACCTCGAGACCAGGCTTGACACCATTACAAGCCCCCAACTCGACTCCAAGCAAAATCCAGAAAACCTTGGGTGAGGGCAGGCCTTGGTGGGAGCATCACCTCCGGCCCAGAGTTCAAGAAAAGGCAGGAAGACCAGGATGTCGACCAAATGGAAATCACAGCAGTTTGGGAGGCCAAGGCAGAGAGGATGGACTGAGTTGGGTGATTTGAAAGTAGCCTGGTCAACCTAGTGAGGAGACAAAAGAAAGAAAGAAAGAAAGAAAGAAAGAAAGAAAGAAAGAAAGAAAGAAAGAAAGAAGGAAAGAAAGAAATCCATTCTCCTGCAAACCTGCCCTCAGGCCTTCCCCCTGACAACCCCTCATGTGAGGGTCCCCCAAGCTTAGCACCTTCCAGCCCCAAAACCCGTAATGGCTGCCTTAGCTTGGGTGTGGGAAGTCCCGAGGCTTCCTGGCCAAGTTCCTGCTAGTTCTCCTCTCCAAGGTGAGAAATGTGCTCCAGACAGGCCAACCCTCCGACTCCACCACAAGGACCCTATGCCAAGAAAGTCCAGGGACACATCCCTCACCCGGGTACATTTCTGCCCTTCCAATCCCATTTTTCCTGGCTCTAAAGCCAGTCGCCCTGTGAACTAACCACACGCAGTTAGAATCTGTGTTCGATTCTGATGTTTTTGGAGACAGGGCTCATTTTGTTGGTTTCTTGTAGAGATGAAGTCTCACCAAAGTGTCTGGGCTGGTCTGAACCTGGGTGCTCAGGCCATCCTCTTCCCTTGGCCTCCCAAAGTGCTGGGGTAAGAGACGTGAACTTCCATGAGAGGCTTCACACACATCTCTGGGCCCCACTGCGAGGCCTGTTTTCTTCAGATGACCCAGGACCCAAGAGCGGCCAGCAGTTGTCCACCAAGCCTGACCCACTGGATTGCCTGGGTCAGGGGCGTGTCTCCACCGGGGTGCCCAGCCCTCCACCCACTTCATTCCTCAGGGTGGACATGCTTGCTTCTCCAAGGGGCTACCTTCTGGAAGGGAGAGTGTGACCCTCAAGTCTTCATAGGGGGGTTGGCCAGGTGACTCACGTCTGTCTCCTCAGCACTTGGGGAGATTGAGATGGGAAGATGGCATGAGCCTGGGAGTTTGAGACCAGGCAGGACACCATAGCAACCCTCCACCTTGACCCCAAGCAAACCCAGAAAACCTTGGGTGAGTGCAGGCCTCGGAGGGAGGATCACCTCCAGCCAAGAGTTCAAGATCAGGCAGGAAGACCAGGATGTTGACCAAATAGAAAGCCTGTGATGGCAACAGGTTGGGAGCCCCAGGCCGAGAGGTTGAAAGTTGGGGAGTTTGAGAACAGCCTGGGCAACCTAGTGAGGAAAGAAAAGAAAGAAATAAAGAAGGAAAGAAGGAAAGAAGGAAAGAAGGAAGGAAGGAAAGAAAGAAAGAAAGAAAAAAAGAGAAAGAAAGAAAGAAGGAAGGAAGGAAGGAAGGAAGGAAGGAAGGAAGGAAGGAAGGAAGGAAGGAAGGAAGAAAAGAAAGAAATCCATTCTCCTGCAAATCTTCTGCCCTCAGTCCTTCCCCTCCCGCCCCCTAACATGTGAAGTTCCTCCAAGCTCTGCAGTTACAGCCCCAAACTCACCAATTGTTACCCCGCATTGATGCGGGAGTTCCTGGGTCTCCCTTGCTGGGTTCCTGCCAGCTCTCCCTTCCGAGGTGAGAAATGTGACCCAGGCAGGCCGAACCTCCAACTTGGCAACAAGGACCTTCTGCCAAGAAAGTACAAGGACTCATCTCTCACCTGTGGACATTTTTTCCCCCCAATCTAATTTTTCCTGGCTCTAAAGCCAGTTGCCCTGTGAACACAGCATGTGCAGTTGTTAATTTGTTTGTGATTCTGAACGTTTTGGAGACAGGGTCTGGTTCTGTGGCCCAGGTTGGGACCCAGAGACACTACCGCCATTTACCACCAGCCTCGAAACAATGGGCTTTGGCAAAACTCCTGCCTCAGCCTCCAGAATTGCCAGCACGATGACAACCTCGACCATAGAGTGCCAAGATGGGGTCTCCCTGTGTGGCCCAGGCTGACTTTGGGCTTCTGGTCACCAGCCATACTCCTGCCTCGGCCTCCCAGAGCACTAAGATTTCAGGCATGGGCCACCACACCAGGCCTTCTGGTTCATCTTCGATGAAGGTCCGTGGCCAGGTTCAGGACTCAGCCTGGTCATCCCAGCTGTTTGTGAGGCAGATTCCAGAGGCCAGCCAGAGCCCACGGGCTGAGACCCACCCAGGCACCTCAGCGAGAACTTGTCTCTACCACCCATCCGAAATGAGCTGTGTGTGGTGGTGCTCGCCTCTAGTTCTGGTTCTTCTGAAGGCCATGGAAAGGTTAGAGGGAGTCCAATGGGCCAAGGCCGTGGTGGCCGGGACCGAGACACTGTCCTCCATCTTGGGCAATGGAGTGAGACTTTGACTAAAAGAAAAAAGTTAAAAAGGAAAAAAAGAAGACCATCCATTTGTGTATGGAGTTGGGATCATCCTGAACAGACACAGATCATTTCGGAAGGAGGTCCCAGCCTTGGGTCTAGAGTTACTGAAAGACGGTGGATCGGCACCCAATCTGGCTGTGCCATAGGGAGGCCAAGGCAGGGGACCGCTGGAGGTCGTGAGACCGAGTCCAGCCTGGGCTATGAAGTAAGAATTTGTTGCTTCCTGGAATGCTAACACTCCAGTCACACATGGTGGTGCCCGTTATCCCAGCTACACAGGATGAGGTGGCCTCTGTTCCGGGGTGGGCCTTTGTGCCACCCCCACTCACAGCACGTGCAAGTCCTGGCCTGGGCACTGTGGCTAAAGGCTGCTAGCCCCATGCCATGGGAGTTCAAGGCAGGAGGTTCCCTGATCCCCGGGGTTATAGACCAGCCTAGGTGAAGTGGTCAGACCTCATCTCAGCGAGAGGTAACCAAAATCAAGCCAGGCATGGTGACCCCCAGAGTCGTGGCTGCTCGGGGGCTGGGACAGAAGAACCACCTGAGCCAGCAGAGTGAGGCCCCGGGATACACGTTCATGCCTCCATACCTCAGTCTGGCCAACAGAGATGCCTCCCAAGTGTGTCACGATGGGCATCCACGGCTTCCCAGGGAAAGGTCTGCGTTGTCAGGGGATGATGGAGTGATCAGGAGAGGAAGGGGCCCTCCCCCTGAACATGGCAGATAGGGTGACCAGAACACGGACTGGCTGCAGCATTGCCGGACTGCCTTGATAGCTCTGTGCCCTACAACCACCCTAACTCAGAGCCGTCTGTTCCATGATCTCATATGTGTCTTTCCCATGTGGCATAAAGGTGGAATGTGGAGGTAAGTCTTCTGGGACTCGTTGCCAAAGATGTGGGATGGATGTGCCCGGTGGCCACCTCTGTAACATCCCACAAACAAAAGACGGGAAAGTGCCTTTTCCTTTCCCATCCCTGAGGGTGACTACTTGCGCTGGGTGGCAGGGTTGGTGGGGGTGGCAGTGGTGGTTATTATTATTATTTGGAGTTGGAGGCCTGTGCCACCACATCCAGCTAGAATTTGGATATATTTTTGATGGCCGATTCAAAGTCTAGCCCAGTGTCTCTGGCTGGTCATGAACCTGCTGGTTCAGGCTATCCACTCACCTCAGCTTCCGAAGGGCTGGGATGGCAGGCTGAGTCCCAGAGCTCAGCCTGTGGTTGTGGTGGTGGTGGTTGCTATTATTATTCTGAGTTGCAGTCCTACTCTGTCATGCAGGCCGGAGCACAGGGACCTGCTCTTGGTCACTGCAGCATCCACTGTCTGGGCTCAGGCTATCCCAAGTGGCCAGAAGGACAGGTGTGCGCCAACATGCTCAGCTCCTTTTGTAGGATTCTTATAGAGATGCAGTCTTGCCCAGATGCCCAGACTGGTCTCGTACATGGGGGCTCTGGTCATCTTCTTGCCTTGGCCTTCCAAAGTGCCAGGGTGACAGGCGTGAGCCCCTACACACAGCCTTCACACCCCTCCCAGGACCCCACTGTGAGGCCCACTCCCTTCAGATGACCCTGGACAACTGAGAAGGGAGCCAGAGTCATCTGCCAAGTCTGCACCATGGGATCACCTGGTGCAGGGACGTGCCTCCACTGGGGCACCCAAATCTTTGCCCACCTCGTTCCCCAGGGTGCACCCATTCACCTCTACCAGGGGACAACTCATGCAAAGGGAGGGTGTAACTCTCAAACCTTCGGGGAGGGGTACAGTTGGGTGAATCTCGCCTGTCTCCTTGGCACTTGGGGAGGCCCAGAAGAAAAGATGGCCAGAGCTCAGGAGCTTGAGACAAGACTGGAAACCATAGCAAGCCCTCATCTCAACGCCAAGCAAAACCAAGAAAACCATGGGTGAGGGAAGGCCTCGGTAGGAAGATGGCTTCTGGCCTAGAGTTCAAGACCAGGAGGGAAGACCAGGATGTCAACCAAATTGAAAGCCTGTGATTGCAGCAGTTTGGGCGGCCAAGGCCGAGAGGATGGCCTAATTTGGGAGGTTTGAGAGCAGCTTGGGCAATCTAGTGAGGGAAGGAAAGGAAAGAAAGAAATGAAAGAAAGAAAGGAAGAAAGAAGGAAGGAAGGAAGGAAGGAAGGAAGGAAGGAAGGAAGGAAAAAGAAAAGAAAGAGAGGAAAGAAAGAAAGAAATCCATTCTCCTGCAAACCTTCTGCCCTCAGTCCTTTCACCCCCCCAATCCCCCAAT
>NW_007245530.1:0-7475 GCF_000164805.1 Carlito syrichta | reverse complement strand
CGGTGTGTGGTATTACTATTATTCTTATTATTATCATTATTATTTTGAGTTGGAGTCCCACTGTGTTGCCCAGAATGGAGTGCAGTGGCTGGTCCAAGCACTGAAGCCTCGACCTGCTGGGCTCCGGCGATCCTTCTGCCTCAGCCTTCCAAATAGCTGGAACTACAAGTGTGCACTACCACACCCGGCTAATTTTTTGATTTATTGTTGAGATGAGGTCTTGCCAAGTTGCCCAGGTGGGTCTCGAACCCACGGGGTCAGGCAATCCACACACCTCAAACTCCCAATGCATGGGATTACAGGCTGAGCTACCAAGCCCAGATTGTGGTTGGTATTATTATTCTGAGTCTGAATCCCGCTCTGTCACCCAAGCTGGAGAGCAGGGGCCTGCATTTGGCCAGCACAGCCTCCACTGGCTGGGCTCCACCAATCCTTCCACCATGGCCTCACGAGTGTCCAGAATGACAGGCGTGCGCCACCATGTTCAACTCAGTTTTTGACTTCTTGTAGAGATGAGGTCTTATCAAGGTGCCTGGGGTTGTCTCGAACCTGGAGGATCAGGCCATCCTCTCGCCTCGGCCTCCTAGAGCACTGAAATGACACGTGTGAGCCCCCCTGCCCGGCCTCCACACCCCATCAGGGCCATATGAGAGGCCTGCTCCCTTCCAAAGACCAGAGACCCCAGAGAGGGTGGCCAGATTTAACCGTTGAACCGACGCCAGGGGGAGTGACTTACTCAGGGCTGTTTTTCCGCCCAGTTGCCCACCCCTCTGCCTCCCTCGATCCCCAGGTTTGGTTCGCCCGCACCTCCCAGGGGCCGCTTCAGGGAAAGGGAAGACATAACTCTCAAAACTTCAGGAGGGTGGGGATGGGCGGGTGACTCACACCTGTCTCCTCTGCACTCTGAGACAGGAAGATGTCCAGAGCCCTGTACCTCGAGACCAGGCTTGACACCATTACAAGACCCCAACTCGACTCCAAGCAAAATCCAGAAAACCTTGGGTGAGGGCAGGCCTTGGTGGGAGCATCACCTCCGGTCCAGAGTTCAAGAAAAGGCAGGAAGACCAGGATGTCGACCAAATGGAAATCACAGCAGTTTGGGAGACCAAGGCAGAGAGGATGGACTGAGTTGGGTGATTTGAAAGTAGCCTGGCCAACCTAGTGAGGAGACAAAAGAAAGAAAGAAAGAAAGAAAGAAAGAAAGAAAGAAAGAAAGAAAGAAAGAAAGAAAGAAAGAAAGAAAGAAATCCATTCTCCTGCAAACCTGCCCTCAGGCCTTCCCCCTGACAACCCCTCATGTGAGGATCCCCCAAGCTCAGCACCTTCCAGCCCCAAAACCCCTAATGGCTGCCTTAGCTTAGGTGTGGGAAGTCCCGAGGCTTCCTGGCCAAGTTCCTGCTGGTTCTCCTCTCCAAGGTGAGAAATGTGCTCCAGATAGGCCAACCCTCCGACTCCACCACAAGGACCCTATGCCAAGAAAGTCCAGGGACACATCCCTCACCCGGGTACATTTCTGCCCTTCCAATCCCATTTTTCCTGGCTCTAAAGCCAGTCGCCCTGTGAACTAACCACACGCAGTTAGAATCTGTGTTCGATTCTGATGTTTTTGGAGACAGGGCTCATTTTGTTGGTTTCTTGTCGAGATGAAGTCTCACCAAAGTGTCTGGGCTTGTCTTGAACCTGGGGGCTCACGCCATCTTCTTCTCTTGGCCTCCCAAAGCGCTGGGGTAAGAGACGTGAACTTCCATGACCAGGCTTCACACACGTCTCTGGGCCCCACCACGAGGCCTGTTTTCTTCAGATGACCCAGGACCCAAGAGCAGCCAGCAGGAGTTGTCCACCAAGCCTGACCCACTGGAGTGCCTGGGTCAGGGGCGTGTCTCCACCGGGGTGCCCAGCCATCCACCCACTTCATTCCTCAGGGTGGACATGCTTGCTTCTCCAAGGGGCTACCTTCTGGAAGGGAGAGTGTGACCCTCAAGTCTTCATACGGGGGTTGGCCAGGTGACTCACGCCTGTCTCCTCAGCACTCGGGGAGATTGAGATGGGAAGATGGCATGAGCCTGGGAGTTTGAGACCAGGCAGGACACCATAGCAATCCTCCACCTTGACCCCAAGCAAACCCAGAAAACCTTGGGTGAGTGCAGGCCTCAGAGGGAGGATCACCTCCAGCCAAGCGTTCAAGATCCGGCAGGAAGACCAGGATGTTGACCAAATAGAAAGCCTGTGATGGCAACAGTTTGGGAGCCCCAGGCCGAGAGGTTGAAAGTTGGGCAGTTTGAGAACAGCCTGGGCAACCTAGTGAGGAAAGAAAAGAAAGAAATAAAGAAGGAAAGAAGGAAGGAAAGAAAGAAAGAAAGAAAGAAAGAAAGAAAGAAAGAGAAAGAAAGAAAGAAGGAAGGAAGAAAGGAAGGAAGGAAGAAAAGAAAGAAAGAAATCCATTCTCCTGCAAATCTTCTGCCCTCAGTCCTTCCCCTCCCGCCCCCTAACATGTGAAGTTCCTCTAAGCTCTGCAGTTACAGCCCCAAACTCACCAATTGCTACCCCACATTGATGTGGGAGTTCCTGGGTCTCCCTTGCTGGGTTCCTGCCAGCTCTCCCTTCCGAGGTGAGAAATGTGACCCAGGCAGGCCGAACCTCCAACTTGGCAACAAGGACCTTCTGCCAAGAAAGTACAAGGACTCATCTCTCACCTGCGGACATTTCTTTCCCCCAATCTCATTTTTCCTGGCTCTAAAGCCAGTTGCCCTGTGAACACAGCATGCTTAGTTGATAATTTGTTTGTGATTCTGAACTTTTTGGAGACAGGGTCTGGTTCTGTGGCCCAGGCTGGGACCCAGAGACACTACCGCCATTTATCACCAGCCTCGAAACAATGGACTTTGGCAAAACTCCTGCCTCAGCCTCCAGAATTGCCAGCATGATGACAACCTCAACCATAGAGTGCCAAGATGGGGTCTCCCTGTATGGCCCAGGCTGACTTTGGGCTTCTGGTCACCAGCCATACTCCCGCCTCGGCCTCCCAGAGCACTAAGATTCCAGGCATGGGCCACCACACCAGGCCTTCTGGCTCATCTTCGATGAAGGTTCGTGGCCAGGTTCAGGACTCAGCCTGGTCATCCCAGCTGTTTGTGAGGCAGATTCCAGAGGTCAGCCAGAGCCCACGGGCTGAGACCTACCCAGGCACCTCAGCGAGAACTTGTCTCTACCACCCATCCGAAATGAGCTGTGTGTGGTGGTGCTCGCCTCTAGTTCTGGTTCTTCTGAAGGCCATGGAAAGGTTAGAGGGAGTCCAATGGGCCAAGGCCGTGGTGGCCGGGACCGAGACACTGCCCTCCATCTTGGGCAATGGAGTGAGACTTTGACTAAAAGAAAAAAGTTAAAAAGGAAAAAAAGAAGACCATCCATTTGTGTATGGAGTTGGGATCATCATGAACAGACACAGATCATTTCGGAAGGAGGTCCCAGCCTTGGGTCTAGAGTTACTGAAAAACGGTGGATCGGCACTCAATCTGGCTGTGCCATAGGGAGGCCAAGGCAGGGGACCGCTGGAGGTCGTGAGACCGAGTCCAGCCTGGGCTATGAAGTAAGAATTTGTTGCTTCCTGGAATGCTAACACTCCAGTCACACATGGTGGTGCCCGTTATCCCAGCTACACAGGATGAGGTGGCCTCTGTTCCGGGGTGGGCCTTTGTGCCACCCCCACTGACAGCACGTGCAAGTCCTGGCCGGGCACTGTGGCTAACGGCTGCTAGCCCCATGCCATGGGAGTTCAAGGCAGGAGGTTCCCTGATCCCCAGGGTTGTAGACCAGCCTAGGTGATGTGGTCAGACCTCATCTCAGCGAGAGGTAACCAAAATCAAGCCAGGCATGGTGACCCCCAGAGTCGTGGCTGCTCGGGGGCTGGGACAGAAGAACCACCTGAGCCAGCAGAGTGAGGCCCCGGGATACACGTTCATGCCTCCATACCTCAGTCTGGCCAACAGAGATGCCTCCCAAGTGTGTCACGATGGGCATCCACGGCTTCCCAGGGAAAGGTCTGTGTTGTCAGGGGATGATGGAGTGATCAGGAGAGGAAGGGGCCCTCCCCCTGAACATGGCAGATAGGGTGACCAGAACACGGGACTGGCTGCAGCATGCTGGAACTGCCTTGATAGCTCTGTGCCCTACAACCACCCTAACTCAGAGCCGTCTGTTCCATGAGCTCACATGTGTCTTTCCCATGTGTCATAAAGGTGGAATATGGAGGCAAGTCTTCTGGGACTCGTTGCCAAAGATGTGGGATGGATGTGCCCGGTGGCCACCTCTGTAACATCCCACAAACAAAAGATGGGAAAGTGCCTTTTCCTTTCCCATCCCTGAGGGTGACTACTCGCGCTGGGTGGCAGGGTTGGTGGGGGTGGCAGTGGTGGTTATTATTATTATTTGGAGTTGGAAGCCTGTGCCACCACACCCAGCTAGTATTTGGATATATTTTTGATGGCCGATTCGAAGTCTAGCCCAGTGTCTCTGGCTGGTCATGAACCTGCTGGTTCAGGCTATCCACTCACTTCAGCTTCTGAAGGGCTAGGATGGCAGGCTGAGCCCCAGAGCCCAGCCTGTGGTTGTGGTGGTTGCTATTATTATTCTGAGTTGCAGTCCCACTCTGTCATGCAGGCCGAAGCACAGGGACCTGCTCTTGGCCACTGCAGCGTCCACTGTCTGGGCTCAGGCTATCCCAAGTGGCCAGAAGGACAGGTGTGCGCCAACATGCTCAGCTCCTTTTGTAGGATTCTTATAGAGATGTGGTCTTGTCCAGATGCCCAGGCTGGTCTCGTACATGGGGGCTCTGGTCATCTTCTTGCCTTGGCCTTCCAAAGTGCCAGGGTGACAGGCGTGAGCCCCTACACACAGCCTTCACACCCCTCCCAGAACCCCACTGTGAGGCCCACTCCCTTCAGATGACCCTGGACAACTGAGAAGGGAGCCAGAGTCATCTGCCAAGTCTGCACCATGGAATCACCTGGTGCAGGGACGTGTCTCCACTGGAGCACCCAAATCTTTGCCCACCTCATTCCCCAGGGTGCACCCATTCACCCCTCCCAGGGGACAACTCATGGAAAGGGAGGGTGTAACTCTCAAACCTTCGGGGAGGGGTACAGTTGGGTGAATCTCGCCTGTCTCCTTGGTACTTGGGGAGGCCCAGAAGAAAAGATGGCCAGAGCTCAGGAGCTTGAGACAAAACTGGAAACCATAGCAAGCCCTCATCTCAACCCCAAGCAAAACCAAGAAAACCATGGGCGAGGGAAGGCCTCGGTAGGAAGATGGCTTCTGGCCTAGAGTTCAAGACCAGGAGGGAAGACCAGGATGTCAACGAAATTGAAAGCCTGTGATTGCAGCAGTTTGGGAGGCCAAGGCCGAGAGGATGGCCTAATTTGGGAGGTTTGAGAGCAGCTTGGGCAATCTAGTGAGGAAAGGAAAGGAAAGAAAGAAATGAAAGAAAGAAAGGAAGAAAGAAGGAAGGAAGGAAGGAAGGAAGGAAAAAGAAAAGAAAGAGAGGAAAGAAAGAAAGAAATCCATTCTCCTGCAAACCTTCTGCCCTCAGTCCTTTCACCCCACCAATCCCCCAATAGTTTCCCCAAGCTTGGCAATGTTATAGTCCCCCAACCTTGGCAACTTACAGCCCCAACCCCCCCATGGCTGCTCCCACTTTGGTGCAGGAGTTCCCAGGCTCCTTGGCCTGGTTCCTGCTGGCTCTTCACTCTGAGGTGAGAAACATGCCCCAGGCAGGCCAACCCTCTGACCTATCAATGAGGACCTTCCACCAAGAAAGGTCAGGGACACATCCCTCACCCAGGGAATTTATTTCCCCCATTCCCATTTTCCCTTGCTCTACAGTTAGTTGCCTTGAAAAACATCACATGAAGTGAGAATTTGTGTACAATTCTGATGTTTTTGGAGACAAGGTCTGACTCTCTGAACCTGGCTGGGACCCAGAAACAGGACCGTTTTTCACTGCCAGCCTTATAATCATGTGCTCCTGCAATTCTCCTGCCTCAGCCTCTGGAACGATTGGAACAATGGGCACCTCGACCCCAGATGCCCTGTTTGGATGGGTGCAGAGACAGGGTCTCCCTCTGTGGCCTGGGCTGGGCTTGGGCTCCTGGGATCCAGCCTTCTTCCCACCTCGGACTCCCAGAGCACTGGAATTCCGGGCATGGGCCACCGCACCAGGCCTTCTGGTTCATTTTCGACAAGGGATTGAGGCCGGGCTCAGGGACTCAGCCTCATCATCCCAGTGCTTTGGGGGAACGAGGCCAGTGGCCAGCCCGGAAACACAGGCCATGACCCTCCCAGGCACCTCCATAAGTCCTCATCTCTACCATCCATTCCAAAGGAGCCGGGCGTGGTGGCACACACCTGTCATTTCAGATCCTCAGAAGACTAGACAAAGACTTGCCAGAGCCTGGTGAGCTGAGTCTGTGGTGGCCGGGAGCGAACCACCACCCTCCAGCCTGGGTGACAGAGTGAGAATCTGACTAAAAGAAAAAAAGGAAAAAGGAAAAAAAAGAAGAGCATTTCATTTCTGTATGGCGTTGAGATGATCCTTAACAGACAGAGATCAATTAGGAAGGAGGCACCAGCCTTGGGACTACACTTCCCATAAGATGGTGGATTGGCAGACAATCAGACTGTGGTTTTTGGAGGACAAAGTGGGTGAACGCTGGAGACCAGGAGTTCGAGACCAGCCTGGCTATGTAGCGAGAACTCATCACTCCCTGGAATGCAAACAATGGAGTCACGTGTGGTGGCACACTCGTTCTTGCCTACACAGAATGTGTTGGCCTCCATCCTGGGGCATTCCTTTGCATTGTCCCCACCAAGAGAATGTGCAAGTCCAGCCTGGGCACCATGGCTCATGGCCGTCAGATCAAAACCCTGGGTTGCCGAGGTGGGAGGTTGCCTGAGCATAGGGATCGGAAACCAGACTGGGTGACATGGGCAGACTTCATCTTGGCGAGAAGTCCCAAAATTGAGTAAGGCATGGTGGTGCCCAGAAACCCGGCTGTTTAGGTGCTGAGGAGGGAGGGCCACCTGAGTCCCGCAGGTCGAGGCCCTGGGAGCCACGCAAGTGCTGCTGCGCCCCAGTCCAGCAAACAGTGATTCTGGCAACAAAAAAGATGCCTCCCACGTGGGTCACAACGGGTGTCTATGGCTCCCCAGAGAAAGGTTCACATGGGTGGGAGATGATGGAGTGATCATGAGAGGAAGGAACCCTCTTCTGGCCTGTAGGTGGCATACTGGGCGATTGGAAGCTGGGCTGGCACGGTGTTGCCGGACCACCTTGATTGCTGTGTGACCAACGGCCACCCTAACACACAGCCTTCTGTTCCGTGAGTTCACATGCATCTTTGCCATGGGGCACGAGTGTGGAGGGTGGTGGCATGCCTTCTAGGATGCATGGCTGAAGCTACAGGATGGGCGTGCTGGGGAGC
>NW_007245529.1:0-787 GCF_000164805.1 Carlito syrichta | reverse complement strand
ACTGCTGCCTCAACCTGCTGGGCTCAGGCGAACTTTCTGCCTCAGCATTCCAATTAGCTGGAACTACAGGCATGCGCCCCCATGCCTAGCTAATTTTTTGATTTATTGTAGAGATGAAGTCTTGCCAAGGTGCCTAGGTTGATCTCGAACCTGCAGACTCAGGCAATCCTCTCACCTCGGCCTCCCAAAGTACTGGGATTATAGGCGTGAGCCACCGCGCCTGGCCCCAACAGCAATTTCTTGTTACCAGTTTTAGAACTTTGAGATTATTAATTTATTGGGGAGCAATTTTGAAGGGGAGACTCCAAAAAGGAAGTTAGAGCAATTAATTTTCTGATGGTAAAAATAAAGAAGGGAAAATACTTCTCTAACAGTAAGGGTCACTTTTTTTTAGTTACTTGTGGAGACACTACTTAGCAGCTGTAAGTGCTTCCTAAACTAGAACTTGTTCATATTCATTTGTCTCTTGGGTACACCTATATATCCTCTATGTCCTTTCCAGTGTTGGTCTTTCTGAATGGACATGCTGTCTGCTTTTCTCCCTTTCTCTGCCAATTCTTAGCCTCTATAAAGCTATGTGTAGTAGGAAAAAATAATAATCTCAGCATTGGAGAAAAATTTGAAAAGAAGCACAGGGGGTCTGATGGACTTTCAGTCCTAACATAACTGTGAAAGAATGTTTTTTCTGCCTTAGTACTCACAGTTATCTCAGATTTCAGCAGCACCTGCCTGCCACCCTTGGAGAAGTAGCTAATGCCAAGGTTATCAACCCTGAGTTGTTACGTGT
>NW_007245528.1:0-687 GCF_000164805.1 Carlito syrichta | reverse complement strand
TGCTGGCAAGTGAGCCAATGCATGCAATACCATAACTAGTCTGCCGGCTAGTGAGCCAACTAGTGAGCTGACTTAATTAGTAGGCTGGCGAGCGAGCCAACTATTTAGCAGACCTGTTTGCCTGTGAGCGAACCGACAAGTTTGACCTGTTGCCTGGCGTGTGACACGACTAGTCTGCTGACCGGTTGTCAGGCAATTGAGCCTACTAGTTAGCTGACCTGATGGAAATCAAGGGAGCCCACTAGTCAGCTCACCAGCTAGCTGAGTTGCTATCCGAGTAGTTAGCTAAGTAACTAGCTGATTTACTAGCTGCCTTAACTATCTAGCTGACTAGCTAGCTGACTTAACCTACTAGCTGACTAGGAACCTGATTAACTGGCTGACTAGCTAGGTACCTGAATAGTTAACTGACTTGCTAGCTCACTTAACTTGCAAGTTGGCTATCTAGCTGACTTAACTAGCTGACTAGCTAATTGGCTGGCTAGCTGGCTAGCCTGCTGATTTAACTAGCTAGCTACCTGGTTGGTTACATGGCTAGCCACAAGTCTTAACTAGCTAGCTACCTGACTAACTAGCTGGCTAGGCAACTGGCTAGATAGCTAGTGGGATCACCACCTGGCTAGCCAACTGGTTTAAATAGCCAGCCGGCAGGCTGGATATTGGGATAGCCATTCGGTTTAACTAGCC
>NW_007245527.1:0-8900 GCF_000164805.1 Carlito syrichta | reverse complement strand
CAATCTAGTTAATTCAGATGGCTAGACAGCAGTCTAGCTAGTTATTTCAGCTAGTTTATTTAGCAGGATAGCTAGGTAGCTAGCAAGTTAAATCAGCTAGTTATGACAGCTAGCCAGCTTGTTAAATCAGCTAGTTAATTTGGCCTTATAACAAGATATTTAGTTAGATAGCTAGCTAGTTATTTAAGCAATTAGCTAGCTAGTTACATTACTATTTAAGTCAGTTGGATAGCTAGTTAAGTCAGCTAGTTAAGTCAGCTGCCTAGCCAGCTGCCCAGCTGGCTATCTAATTAGTTAAATCAGCTGACTAGTCAGCTGGCTAGCTAGTTAAGTCACCTAGTTAACTCAGCTTGCCAGCCCACTTGTTAGCTAGGTAGCTAGGTAGTTAAGTCAACTGGTAAGACTGAAGGTTACATAGGTAGCTATCTAGTTAAGTCAGTTGGCTAGCTGCCTGGCTAGCTAGAAGTTTCAGCTACTTAAATCAGTTGGCTAGCAGGCTGGCTATCTACTTATGTCAGCTTGTTGAGTCAGCTGGCTAGCCAACTGACTAGTTGGTTAAGTCAGCTAGTTAATTCAAGTGGCTAGCCATCTGGTTAGCTAGGTAGCTTGCTAGTTAAGTTAGCTGGCTAGCCACCTGACTCAGTAGGTAGCTAGCTAATTATGTCAGTTGACTAGCCGGCTGTCTAGCTAGTTAAGTCAGTGAGTTAAGTGAGCTGGTTAGCTGGCTGGCTAGCTAAGTGGCTAGCTAGTAAAGCCAGTTGGCTAGCTGGATGTCTATCTAGTTAAGTCAGCTAGTTAAGTCAGCTGGTTAGAAGGCTTGCTAACTAGGTGCCTGGCAAGTTAAGCCACCTCGTTAGCAGGCTGGTCAAGTAGGTGGCCAGCTATTTAAGACAGCTCTCTAGCTGACTGACCAGCAGTGTGTCTGGCTAGTTAAGCCGACTGGCTATCCCAATGTCCAGCCTGCCGGCTTTCTATTTAAACCAGTTGGCTAGCCAGGTGGCGATCCCACTAGCTATCTAGTCAGTTGCCTAGCCAGCTAGTCAGTCAGGTAGCTAACTAGTCAAGACTTGTGGCTAGCCATGTAACCAACCAGGTAGCTAGCTAGTTAAATCAGCAGGCTAGCCAGATAGCCAGCCAACTAGCTAGTCAGCTAAAGTCAGCTAGATAGCCAGCTTACAATTTAAGTGAGCTAGCAAGTCAGTTAACTATTCAGGTACCTAGTTAGTCAGTCAGTTAGTCAGGTTCCTAGTCAGCTAGTAGGTTTAGTCAGCTAAATAGTTAAGTCAGCTAGCTAATCATCTAGTTACTTAGCTAACTACTCAGATAGCAACTCAGATAGCTGGTGAGCTGACTAGTGGGCTCCCTTGATTTCCATTAGGTCAGCTAACTAATAGGTTCGATTACCTGCCAACCAGTCAGCAGACTAGTCGTGTCGCACGCCAGGCAACAGGTCAAACTTGTGGTTCGCTCGCAGGCAAACAGGTCTGCTTAATAGTTGGCTCGCTCGCTAGCCTACTAATTAAGTCAGCTCACTAGTCAGCTCACTAGCCGGCCGACTAGTTATGGCATTGCATGCATTGGCTCACTTGCCAGCAGACTAGTTAATTCAGCTGACCAGTCGACTTTATCACTGGACAACTAGTTACATCAGCTCACTTGTCTGCCCATTCACTGGTTGACTAATTAAGTCAGTTAACCTTTCGGTCTACTAGCCGGCCATCTAGTTAAGTCAGCTAACCAATTGACTGACTAGTAGGCTAACTGGTCAACCAAAAAGTTAGGTCAACTAAGTAGACTCCCGACTAGTTAGGTCAGTTAACTAGTGGGCCAACTAGGCCGACTAATTAGGTGAGCAAAGTTCCCAGCCAAATACTAACCCAAACTAACTATGGGGCCAAATCGTCAGCCAACTATTTAACTAAATTAAATCATCGACCAATAAGTCGGCCAACTAGTTAATCCAGCTAACAAGCTGGCCGAGTAGTCGGCCAACGTGTTAAACCAGGTAGCTAGACGGCCGACTCATCAGCCAACAAGTTAAGTCACATAGCTAACTTGTTAACCAACTAGCTAAGTCAGCTTTTTAACTCGTTTACCAACTAGTTAAAACAGTTATCTAGCTCATTAACCAACTCATTAATTTAGCTTACTATTTTGTTAGCCAAATAGTTGTCAGCTAGATAAGTGAGCTAACTAGCTAGCAAGCTAAGTAAGCTAAGTCACCCAGCTCACTAGTTAGCTAATTATTTAAGTTAGCTACTTAAGTCTGCTACCTATAGAGTTAGCTAATTAATTAAGTCAGCTCAATATTCAGCTAGTTAGGAAACTATTTAATTCACGTAGTTAATTCAGCTAGCTAACTAGTTAAGTCAGCCAGTTAAAACAGCTAGGTAAGTAGTTAAGTCAGCTAGCTAAGTCAGCTAGATGAGTCAGCTTCTAATTTAGTCAGCTTGTTAAGACAGCTAGCTAGCTATTTAGCTAAAGTTTTAAGTCAGCAGGTTGAGTCAGGTAGTTAGCTAGTTAACTAACAGGGTAAGTCAGCTGGTTGAATCAGCTAGTTAGCTAGTTAGAAAATGGATTGAGACAGCTAGTTGAGTAGGCTAGCTAGCTAGTTAGTTAACGAGTTATTCCAGCTGGATGGTCAGCTATCTAACTAGATAGCTAACGAGTTAAGTCAGCTGGATGAGTCAGCTAGCCTGCTCATTAGCTAACGAGGTAAGTCAGATGATTAAGTCACTAGCTAGCAAGTTAGATAACGATTAAGATAACTAGCAATCTAGCTGGTTAAATCAGCTAGCTAGCATGGCAGCTTGCTATTTAAGTCAGCTTGTTAGCTATATAGCTATCCAGTTAGCTAACTATTTAAGACAGCTGGCTGGCTAGGTAGCTGCTAGTTAAGTCAGCTACTTAAGTCAGCTTCATAGCCAACTGGCTAGCTATGTATCGAGGTAGTTATGTAAGTTGGCTAGCCAGCTGGCTAGCTGGTTAATTCAGCTAGTTAAGACAGCTGGCTAGCCAACTGTCTAGGTAGTTAGCTAGCTAGTTAAGTCAGCTAGATAGCTACCTGGCTAGCTAGTGATGTCAGCGAGTTAAGTCAGCTGGTTAGCCAATTGGCTAACAGGTTTAGTCAGCTAGTTTAGTCAGCTGTCTAGCCAGCTGATTAGGTACGTAGTTAGGTGCATATGTCAGCTTGCTGGCCAGCAGAATAGTTTTTCAAGTCAGCTAGTTAAGTTAGTTGGCTAGCCTGCTGGCTACGCAGAGAGTAGGACAGGTGGTTATCAAGCTTACTAGCTTAATTCAGCTAGGTAAGTCAGCTGGCTAGCCAGCTAACTAGCTGGTTAAGTCAGCTAGTTAAGTCAGCTGGCAACCAGCTGGCTAGCAAGTTGTCAGTTAGTTGAGTCAGCTGACAACCAGCTGGCTAGCTAGTTAAGTCAGCTCATTAAGACAGTTTGCTATCCAGCTTGTTAGCTACTTCAAAAGCTAGTTAAATCAGATGACTAGTCATCTGGCTAGTTATTACAGCTAGTTTATTCAGCTGACTATCTAGAAAACTAGCTCTATAAGTCAGCTAGTTAATGAAGCTAGGTAGCTAGTTAAGTCATCTAGTTAAGAAGGATGGCTAGCTAGATAGTTAGCCTTTTACACCAGTTACATAACCCATCTTGGTAGCTAGGTAACTAGCTTCTTATGTCAGATAGTTAATTCAGCTTGCTAGGTAGTTAAGTCAGCGAGTTAAGTCAGCTGGATAGCCAGCTGCCTAGCTGGGTTGCTACCTAGTTGTCTGCTGGCTAACCAGTTAGATAGCTAGTTAAGTAACCTAGTTAAGTCAGCTCACTAGCCAGCTGCTACCAAGGTACCTAGGTAGATAAGTCAGCTGGCAAGCCAGCGGGATATGTAGCTAGCTAGATAATGAAGTCAGTTGTCTATCCAGCTGGCTAGCTAGGTACCTAGGCAGTTGAGTCAGCCTGCTAGCCAGCAAGCTATCTAGTTAAGTCACCTAGTTAAGTCAGCTGACTAGACATACGGCTAGCTAGGTAGCTTGCTAATTTAGTCAGCTAGCTAGACAGAAGACTAGTTAGTTAAGTCACCTAGTTTAGTCAGCTGGCTAGCCAGCTGGCTAGCTATACAGCAAGCTAGTTAATTCAGCTGACTAGCAAGCAGGCCAGATATTAAAATCAGCTATTTAATTCAGCTGGCTAACTAGATGGCTAGCTAGGTAGCGAGCTACTTATGTCAGTTGGCTAGCCAGCTTTCAAGCTAATTAATCAGCTAGGTAAGTCAGCTGGCTAGACAGCTAGTTAGCTAGGTAGAGAGCTAGTTATGTCAGCTGTCTAGCCACCTTGGTAACTAGTTAATTCAGCTGGTTGAGTCAGCTGTCCAGTCAGCTGGCTAGCAAGTTAATTCAACTAGTTATGTCAGCTGGCTAGCCAGCTAGCTAGGTAGGAAGCTAGTTAAGTCAGCTGACTAGCCAGCTGGCTAGCAATTTACATCAGCTAGTTAATTCAGCTGGTTTACCAGCTGGCTAGCTAGGTCGCTAACTAGTTAAGTCAGTTGGCTGGCCAGCTGGCTACCTGGTTAAGTCAGCTACTTAATTCAGCTGGCCAGCCAGCTGGCTTGCTAGTTATGTCAGCTAGGTAAGTCAGCATGCCAGCCAGCTGGCTAGCTAGTTAAGTCAGCTAATAAAGTCAGCTTGCCAGCCAGCTGGCTAGCTTTGTAGCTAGCTAGTTAAGTAGCTAGTTAATTCAGCTGTTTATCTAGGTATCTAGCTGGTTAACGCAGTTCGTTGTCAGCTGAAGAACCAGCTCCCTAGCAGGGTAAATAGCTAGTTAAATCAGCTGGCTAGCCAGCTGGATGGCTTGTTAAATCACATAGTTATGTAAGCTCGCTGGCCAGCAAGTTACCTAGGTAGTTAGGGCTAGCCATCAGGCTATCTTGTTATGTCAGCTAGTTCAATCAACTGGATATCAATCTGTCTAGCTAGGTAGGTAGCTAGCTAAGTCTGCTGCCTAGCCAGCTGGCTACTTCGTTGTCAGCTAGTTGTTAGCTGGCTGGGCTGCTGGCTAGCTAGGATGCTAGGAAATTAAGTCAGGTGACTAGCCAGCTGGCCAGCTAGTAAATTCAGCTAGTTGAGTCAGCTGGCTAACCAGCTGGTGAACTCGTTAAGTCAGCTGGTGAAGTCAGTTGTCTAGACATCTGGCTATCTAGTTTAAAAGCTGGTTACATCAGGTGGGTAGCCAGGTGGCTCACTTGTTATTTCAGCTAGTTACATCGGCTGGCTAGCTAGGTAGTTAGGCAATTAAGTCAGCTGGCTAGCCAGCTGACTAGCTAGTGAAGTCAGCTAGCTAAGATAGCTGGTTACCCACCTAGCAATCTAGGTTGCTAGCTAATTATGTCAGTTGTCTAGCCAACTGGCTAGCTAGTTATGTCACCTAGTTAAGTCAGCAGAGAAAGCAGCTGGTTAGCTACGTAGCTTGCTAGTAAAGTCAGCTGGCTAGACAGCTGGCTAGTTAGATAAGTCACCTAGGTAATTCAGCTGGATAGTCAGGTGGCTAGCTATGTAGCAAGTTAGTTAATTCAACTGGCAAGAAATAGGGCCACCTAGTTAAGATAGCTAGTTAAGGCAAATGGCTAGAAAACTGGCTGGCTAGGTAGTGACCTTGTTAAGTTAATTGGCAAGCCAACTGGCTAGGTAGTTATGTCAGCTAGTTAAATCTGCTGGCTATCCATGTGGCTAGAGAGGTAGAGAGCTAGTTAAGTCACCTGGCTAGCTGCCTGGACTTAACTAACTAGTTAAGTTAGCTAGTATAGTCACCTGGTTGGCCAGGTGCCTAGCTCATTAATCAACTAGTTAAGTAAGCTGGCTAACCAGCTGTCTAGCTATTTAAGTCACCCCATTAAGTCAGTTGGCTAGCCAGGTCACTAGCTATTTAAGAAGCTAGTTAAGTGAGATGGCTAGACAGCTGACTAGCAAGTTATTTCAGTTAGTTAAGTGAGGTTGCTAGCTAGGTTGATAGCTAGTTAAGTCAGCTAGTTATATCAGTTAGCTAGCTAGTTAACGCAACTATTTGTCACCTTGCTAGGTTCCTAGCTAGTTATTTCAGCTAGTAAAGTCAGCTGGCTAGCTGGGTAGCTAGCTAATTAAGTCAGCAAGTTAAGTCATCTGGCTAGCCAGCTGCCTTGCTGAGTAGCTAGCTTGTTAAATCAGTTGGCTAGCCAGGTGGCTAGCTAATTAAGTCTCCTAGTTAAGTCAGCTTGCTGGCCTACTGTTGAGCTAGTTTACTAGGTAGTTAAGTCAGCTGGAAAACCAGTGAGATATGTAGGTAGCTTGCTATCTATATCCGCTGGTTAGCCAACTGTCTAGCTAGGGATGTCTGCTAATTAAGTCAGGCTAGCCAGCTGGTTATCTAGTTATGTCAACTAGTTGAGTCAACTGGCAAGCCAGCTGGCTTGCTGGTTAAGTAATCTACTTAATTCAATTGGTTAGCAACCTGGCTAGCTAGGTAGCTTGCTAGTTACATCAACTGGCTAGCCAGCTGGCTGGTTTAAATCAGGTAGTTAAGTCAGCTGGCTAGCCAATTGACTAGGTAGGTAGCTAGGTTATTAAGTTGGCTGGCTAGCCGCCTGGCTAGCTAGATAATTCAGTGAGTTAAGTGAGCTGTCTAGCCGGTTGGCTAGCTAGGTGGCTAGCTAGCTAAGCCAGCTGGCTTGCTGGATGGCTATCTAGTTAAGTAAGCTACTTAAGTAAGCTTATTAGCCGGCAGTTTAGCTAGGTGGCTGGAAAGTTAAGCTGGCGGGTTAGCAGCCTGGTCAGGTAGGTGGCCTGCTATTTAAGACTGCTGGCTAGCCGGATGTCCAGCAGGGTGACTGGCTAGTAATCCAGCTGGCTATTCGACTGTCCAGGCAGCTGGATGGCTACTTAAGCTGGCTGACTATCCACCTGGTAGCCCATTAGCTAGCTAGCCGACTGCCTAGCCAGCTACCAAGCCAGGTAGCTAGCTAGTTAGGCCAGCTGGCAAGCCATGTAGACAACCAGTTATCTAGCTTGTTAAGTCAGCTGGCTAGCCAGCTAGCTAGTTAAGTCAACTAGCAACTCAGCTAACTATTCAGCTAGCTAGTGAAGTCAGAAAGCTAGAGAGTTAGATAGCTTGTTTGCTATCTAGCTATGTCAACTAGATAGTCAGCTAGCTAGTTAGCTAGCTAATTAAATCAGCTAAAAAATCAGCTAGTTTCTTAGCCAACTAGTCGGCTAGCAACTCAGCTATCTGGTCAGATAACTAGTGGGCTCGCTCCCTTTCCATCAGGTCAGCTAATTAGTCGGCTCGCTATCCTGCAAACTGGTCAGCAAACTGGTTGACTTGCTCAGCAGTCAACAGGTCAACTAAATTGTCGGCTTACTCGCAGGCCAACAGTTCAGCTAACTAATCAGCTTGCTCGCCAGCTGACTAGTTAAATCAGCTCACCAGTTGGTTCACTCGCTGGTCGACTAGTTAAGGCAGCTCACATGTCGGGTCACTCGCTGGCCGACTAGTTAACTCAGTTCACCGGTGGACTCATTTGTTGGCTGACTAGTTAACTCTTCTGACCATTCAGCTCACTCGCTAGCCGACTAAAGTCTGCAGACCAGTCAGCTCACTCGCTGGCAGACTAGTTAAGTCAACTGACCAGTCGGCTCACTCTCAGACCGAATAGTTAAGTCAGCTGACCAGTTGGCTCACTTGCTGGCCGACTAGTTAAGTCAGCTCACCTGTGGGTTCACTCACAGGCTGACATGTTAAGTAAGCTAACCGGTCAGCTGAAAAGTCAGCCAACGATTTAAGTCAGCAAACCAATCGGCCAACCAGAAGGTCAAGTGGTCAACTAACAAGTTAGGTCAGCTAACTTGTGGGCCAACTAGTTAGGTCAGCTAAATAGTAGGCCAACTAGTCAGCCGATTAGTTAGGTGAGCAAACTAGCCAACCAACTAGTTTACCATGCTAACTTGTGGGCCAACTCGTCAGTCAACTGATTAAAACAGCTAATTAGTTGGCCAAATAGATGACCGACTTGTTAAGCCAGCTAACAAGTCAGCCGAGTAGTCAGTCAAAGTGTTAAACCAGATAAGTAGTCATCCACATTATCCGCCAAGTTGTCACCTAGCTAACTCGTTACACAACTAATTAAGACAGCTAAATAACTCATTTACCAAATAGTTAAAGTAGTTAGCTAATTCATTAACCAACTAGTTAAGTCAACTAGCTATCTCATTAGCCAACTAGTTAAGTGAGCTAGCTAAGTAAGCTAGCTAATTTGCTAGCTAGCTAAGTCAGCTAGCTAAGACAGCTACCTCACTAGTTAGCTAACTATTTAAGTCAGCTACTTAAGCCTACTACCTAAATAGTTTGTTAACTAGTTAAGTCAAGTTGTTATTCAGTTAGCTAAATAGTTAGTTAACTATTTAATTCAGGTAGTTAAGTCAGCTAGCTAAGTAGTTAAGTCAGTCAGTTAAGTCAGCTAGCTAAGTAGTTAAGTCAGCTAGCTAAGTCATCTAGTTGTCAGCTACCTAATTTAGTCAGCTGTTTAAGACAGCTTGCTAGGTAGTTAGCTAAAGGCTTAAGTCAGCAGGTTGAGTCAGGTAGTTAGCTAGGTAACTAACGGGTTAAGTCAGCAGGTTGAGTCAGCAGGTTAGCTTGTTAGCAAACGGGTTGAGTCAGCTGTTTGAGTAGGCTAGCTAGCTAGTTAGGCAACCACTTAAGTCAGCAGGAGAAGTCAGCTAGCTAGCTAGTTAGCTAACGAGTTAAGTCAGCTGGTTGAGTCAGCTAGCTAGCTCATTAGCTAACGAGTTATGTGGGATGATTAAGTCAGCTAGCTAGAATGTTAGATAACAAGTAAGCTAAATATGTAGCCATGTGGTTAAGTCAGCT
>NW_007245526.1:0-953 GCF_000164805.1 Carlito syrichta | reverse complement strand
AATTAGCTAGCTTAGCAAGTGAGCTAGCTGATTTAGCTAGCTGACTAGCTAGCTAGCTTGTTAGCTAGCTGACTTAGCTAACGGAGTTAACTAGTTGGCTAATGAGATAGCCAGCTGACTTAACGAGTTGGTTAATGAGTTAGTTAACTGATTTAACTAGTCATTAAATGAGATAACTCGCTGACTTAACTAGTTGGTTAATGACTTAGCTATGTGACTTAGCTTGTTTTCTGGAGAGGCTGCTGTCTAGTTAACTGGTTTAATACGTTGGCTGATTACTTGGCCGACTTGTTTGCTGGCATAAAATGTTGGTTGAATAGACGGCCGACTAGTTAGCTGGCCTAAATTGTTGACTGACAAGTTGTCCCACTGGTCGGCCGAAGGTTAGCTAACTTAACTTGTTGGACTGCTAGTGGGCTGACCGGTAAGCTGACTTAACTAGTCAGTTGGCAAGTGAGCCAACAGGATAGCTGACTTAACTAGTTGACCCATGAGTGGGTCAACTAGTCAGCTGAGTTAACTAGTTCACCAGCAAGTGAGCCAATTAATCAGCTGACTTTACTAGTCAGCCGGCAGGCGAGTCAACTGATCATCCATCATAACTAGTTGGCTGGTGTGAGATGACTGGTCAGCTGAATTTAGTTGGCTGTTGAGTGAGCCAACTGGTCAGATTCAACTAGGCGCCTGGTTTTGAGCCGTCCAGTGAGCTGGCTTAACTAGTTGGCTGGCGAGTGAGCCAACACGTGAGCTGCCTTAACTATTCGGCCAGTAAGTGAGCCAAACTATGAGCTGACTTAACTAGTCAGCTGGTGAGCAAGCCGACTAGTTCACTGAACTGTTGGCCTGTGAGAGAGTTGACAAGTTAGTTGATCTGTTTGGCTGGCGAGCAAGCTGAATAGTTTGCTGACCGGTTGGCAGGCGAGTGAGCCGAATATTTAGTGACCTGATGGAAA
>NW_007245525.1:0-792 GCF_000164805.1 Carlito syrichta | reverse complement strand
AGCTTGCTAAGTCAGCTAGCTAACTCGTTAACTAACTCTAATTCAGCTAGCTAACTAGTAAGCTAACTAGTTAAGTCAGTTAGTGCAGTCAGTTAGATAAGCAGTGAGCAAACTAGTTAAGACAGCTAGTGAAGTCAGCTAGATGACTAGTTAGCTAACTAGATAAGTCAGCTAGTTACATCAGCTCACTAATGAATTACACCAGTTGGTTAAGTCAGCTCGCTAGCTCATTGGCTAATGAGTTACGTGAGCTGGTTAAGTCAGTTAGCTAGCTCGTTGGCTAATGAGTTAAACCAGCTCGTTAAGTCAGCTCACTAGCTCATTGTCTGATTTAAGTCAGTTGGTTAAGTCAGCTCGCCTGTTTGTTGGCTAACGAGTTAAGCCAGCAGGTTGTCAGCTTGCTAGATCATTGACTAATGAGTTAAGCCAGTTAATTAACTCAGTTCGTTAGCTCGTTGGCTAATGAGTAAAGCCTCTTGGTTAAGTCAGTTTGCTAGCTCGTAGGCTAACTAGTTAGTTGGCTAAGTCAGATCGCTAGCTAGTTACCGAACTAGTAAGCTAGATGATTAATTCAGCTAGCTAGCTATTTTGCTAACTAGGTAAGTCAGGTGACTACCTATGCAGGTATCTAGTTAGATAACTAGTAAAGTCAACTGGCTAGCAAGGTAGCTGACTAGTTGAGTCAGCTATTTAAGTCAGCTGGATAGCTAGGTAGCTAGCTAGTAAATTCAGCTAGTTAAATCTGCTGGCGGGCTATGTAAACAGTTAGTTAAGACAGCTAGTTAAGTCAGC
>NW_007245524.1:0-304 GCF_000164805.1 Carlito syrichta | reverse complement strand
TAGCTGTCTAGCCAGCTGGATAGGTAGGGAGCTAGTTAAGTAAGCTGTTTAGCTAGCTTGTTAAATCAGCTAAGTCGGCTGGCTACCCAGCTGGCTAGATAGGTAGCTAGCTAGTTAAGTCAGCTGTCTATCCAGCTTGCTAGCTAGTTAATCTACTAGTTATGTCAGCTGCTAGCTCGTTAGCCATTTAATTGAGTCAGTTGGCTAGCTAGTTGAGACAGCTGCCTACCTCGGTAGCCACCTCGTTGATTCAGCTGGGTAGATCATTAGTGAGCTATTTGTGTCAGCTGTCTAGCTCGTTAGC
>NW_007245523.1:0-1013 GCF_000164805.1 Carlito syrichta | reverse complement strand
GAATGGCTATGTAGCTAGCTAGTTAAGTCAGCTGGCTACACTGCTGGCTAGATGGTTAAGTCAGCTAATTTATCAGCTGACCAGCCAGCTGTCTATCTAGTTGATTCAGCTAGTTAAGTCAGCTGCCTAGCCATCTGGCTAGCTGGTTGAGTCAGCTAGTCATGTCAGCTGGCCAGCCAGCTGGCTAGCTAGGTATCTAGCTAATTAAGTCAGATAGTTAAGTCAACTGGCTAGCTAGGTAGCTACCTAGTTAAGTTAGCTAGTTAGGTCAACTTGCTAGCTAGTTAAGTCAGTTTGCTAAGTCAGGTGGCTAGCCAGATTCCTATCAGGGTATATATCAGTTAAGTCAACTGGCCAGCCAGGTGGCCAGCCAGTTAAGTCACCTAGTTAAGACAGCTAACTGGCCAGCAGATTAGCTAGGTAGTTAGATTGTTAAGTCACCTGGCAAGGTTTTGGGCTATGTAGGTAGGTTTCTGGTTAAATCAGTTGGCTAGTCATCAGGCTATCTAGTTATGTCAACTAGTTAAGTCAGTTGGTTATTCAGCTGTGTAGGTATGTAGAGAGCTAGTTAAGTGTTTTGGCTAGCCAGCTGGCTACTTAGTTAAGTCAGCAAGTTAAGTCAGCTGAATATTCAGCTGTCTAGGTATGTAGAGAGCTAGTTAAGTGTGTTGGCTAGCCAACTGGCTATTTAGTTAAGTCAGCTAGTTAAGTCAGCTGGCATGGCTGCTAACTAGCTAGATATCTAGGCAATTAAGTCAGCTGGCTAGCCAGCTGGCCAGTAGGTATTTCAGTTAGTTTAGTCAGATGGCTCTCCTGTTGAGTAGGTAGTTAAGTCAGCTAAGTCAGGTGGCTAGCCAGCTTGATAGCTAGTTAAAACGCTAGTTAGTCAGATGAGTTGCCAGCTGTTTAGCTAGTTAAGTCAACTAGCTGTCAGCTGCCTGGCATGCAGGATAGCTAAGTAGTTAAGTACTTAAGTCAGCTGGCAAGCCAGTGGGCTATGTAGGTAGGTAGCA
>NW_007245522.1:0-372 GCF_000164805.1 Carlito syrichta | reverse complement strand
CCAGCGAGTGAGCCTACTTGTCAGCTGACTTAACTAGTTGGCTGGCAGTGTTCCAACTGGTCAGTTGACTTAACTAGTCAGCAAGCGAGTGAGCTGATTGTTCAGCTAACTTAAGGAGTTGGCTGGCGAGTGAGCCATCTAGTCAGAAGACATAACTAGTCAACAGGTACATAAGCCTACTGGTGAGCAGACAACTAGTCGGCCAGCGAGTGAGTTGACAGGTGAACTGCCTTAACTAGTCAGCTGGCGAGCGGGCTGACTGGTGAGCTGGCTTAACTTGGCCAGCAAGTGAGCCAAATAGTTAGCTGACCTGTTGGCTGGAGAGCGAACCAACTAGTTAGTTGTCCTGTTGGCTGGCGAGCAAGCCAAATA
>NW_007245521.1:0-2477 GCF_000164805.1 Carlito syrichta | reverse complement strand
ACTTAATCTGCTAGCCAGCTGGGTAGCCATATGAATTAACTAGCTAGCTACCTAGATATCCAGCTGACTTGAATAGTTAGTACCTAGCTGACTAGCGAGCTAACTTAACTAGCTGACTTAATTAGCTGACTTAACTAGCTGACTTAACTAGCTGGCTAGCTGACTTAACATGCTGGCTTAACTAGCTTGCTATCTAGCTAAGTCAGCTGACTTAACTAGCTGACATAACTAGCTAGCTGCCTTGCTAGCCAGCTGACTTAAGTAGTTAGCTAACTAGCTAGCTGCCTGGCTAACCAGCTGTCTTAAATAGTTAGCTAACTAGCTAGCTACCTAGCTATCCAGCTGACTTGAATAGTTAGTACCTAGCTGGCTAGCTGACTTAACTACCTAGCTAACGATTTAGCTTACTCGTTAGATAACATGCTAGCTTGCTGACTTAATCCACTGACATAACTCGTTAGCTATCTACCTAGCTAGTGGACTCAACCAGCTGACTTAACTCGTTAGCTCACTAGCTAACTAGCGGACTCAGCCTCCTGACTTAACTCGTTAGCTAACTAGCTAGTTAGCTTACTCAACCAGCTGACTTAACTCGTTTAGCTAACTAGCTAAGCTAGATGACTGAACCAGTTGACTTAACTAGTGAGCTAACTAGCTAGCTAGCTGACTCAAGCAGCTGACTTATCCCATTAGCTAACTAACTAGCTAGCTGACTCAAGCAGCTGACTTACGTCATTAGGTAACTAGCTAGACAGCTGACTAAACCAGCTGACTTAACTCGTTAGGTAACCAGCTAGCCAGCTAACTCAACTGGGTGACTTAACTACCTAGCCAACTAGCTAGCCAGCTGACCTAACCAGCTTACTTAACAAGTTAGCCAAATAGCTAGCTAGCTGGATAAACCAGCTGACTTAGCTAGTTTGTCAACTAGCTAGCTAGCTGAATTAACCTGCTGACTTAGCTAGTTAGCTAACTAGCTAACTAGGTGACTTAACCAACAGACTTAGCTAACTGACCTAACTAGTTAGCTAGCTGAATTAGTTAGCTAATTTAACTAGATAGCTAGCTGACTTAAGTAGCTGACTTGGCTGGCTGACTTAACTAGTAAGCTAGCTGACTTATCTAGCAAACTTAAATAGTTAGCTAACTAGTTATCTAGCTGACTTAGCTAGCTGATTAACTTGTTAGCTAACTAGTTAGCCGAATGACTCAGCCAGCTGTCTTAACTCATTAGCTTACTAGCTAGCTGACTTAACCAGCTGACTTAACTTGCTACTAGCTAGCTAGCTAGCTAGCTGAGTTAACCAGCTGAAGTAACTCGTTAGCTAACTAGCTAGGTAGCTGACTTAACCAGCTGACTTTGCTCGTTAGCTACCTAGCTATCTTGCTGACTTAACAATCTAAATTAACTCGTTAGCTAACTAGCTAGCTGACTTAAACAGTTGACTTAGCAAGTTAGCTAATTTGCTATGTTGCTGACTAAACCAGCTGACTTAGCTAGCTAGCTAACTAGCTAGCTAACAGACTTAACCAGCTGATTTAGCTTGCTGACCTAACTAGTTAGCTAGCTGACATAACTAGTTGACTTAGCTAGCTTACTTAAGTAGTTAGCTGGCTGATTAGGTAGCTGACTTAACTTGTTCGCTGACTAGTTATCTAGCTGACTTAGCTAGCTGACTTAACTCGTTAGCTGACAAGCTATCCAGCTGACTTCACCAGCTGACTTAACTTGTTAGCTGACAAACTAGCCAGCAGACTTCGCCAGCTGACTTAACTCATTAGCTGACGAGCTAGCCAGCTTACTTCACCAGCTGACTTAACTAGTTAGCTGACAAGAAAGCCAGCTGACTCAACCACCTGATGTAACTCATTAGCTGAGGAGACAGCCAGCTAACTCAACCAGCTGACTAACGTGTTAGCTCTCTAGGCAGACAGCTGACTCAAACAGCTGACTTAATTCATTAGCTCACTAGCTATCCAGCTAACTCAACCTGCTGAATTAATTCATTAGCTGACGAGCTAGCTAGCTTACTTTGCCAGCTAACCTAACTGGTTAGCTGATGAGAAAGCCAGCTGACTCAACCACCTGATTTAACTCATTAACTGAGGAGATAGCCAGCTAACTCAACCAGTTGACTTCACTCGTTAGCTCTCTAGGCAGACAACTGACTCATACAGCTGACTTAACTCGTTAGCTCACTAGCCATCCAGCTAACTCAACTTGCTGACTTAACTCATTAGATGACGAGCTAGTCAGCTGAATTCACAAACCAATTAACTAATTAGCCTATGAGTTAATCAGCTGAATTCACCAGTCAACTTAACTCATTAGCCGACAAGTCAGCCAGCTGACTCCTCCAGCAGATTTAACTCGTCAGCTCATTATTCAGCCAGCTGACTCCACTAGCTGACTTAACTCATTAGCTCACTAGCCAGCCAGCTGACTCCACCAGCTGACTTAACACGTTAGCTCACTA
>NW_007245520.1:0-5920 GCF_000164805.1 Carlito syrichta | reverse complement strand
CTCTAAGAGACCAAGGTGGGAGGATGGCTTGAGCCCACAAGCCCAAGGACAGAACTGGGTCAGGCATGGAGACCCCGCCTCCACACCATCAAAACAGGAGGTCTGGGGCCAAGGTGCCTGTTTTCCTGGCCACTCCAGAGACTGAGGTGGGAGGATCGCCAAAGCCTGCAATTTTGAGACTGGCGGTGAATGGTAGTCATGTCCCCAGATCCCAGCCTGGGACCCAAAGCCAGACTGTGTCTCCGAAAACATCAGAATCATACATAGATTCTCATCTGGGCCTGTTGTGTTCACAGGGTGACTGAGTTTAGAGCCAGGAAAAATGGGATTGGGGGAGAAGTAATGTCCCCGGGTGAGAGATGTGTCCCTGGACTTTCTTGGTGGAAGGTCCTCTGTGCTGAGTCGGAGGGTCAGCCTACCCTGTGAACATTTCTCACCTTGGAGAGGAGAGCCAGCAGGAACCTGGCCAGGAAAACTCTGGAACTCACACACCAAAGTGGGGGCAGCTACTGGGGGAGGTTGGGACTGGAAGGTGCCCAGCTTGGGGGACTTCATATGTGGGCAGGGTGGGGGAGAAGACTGAGGGCAGAAAGTTTGCAGGAGAATGGGTTTCTTTCTTTCTTTCTTTCTTTCTTTCTTTCTTTCTTTCTTTCTTTCTTTCTTTCTTTCTTTCCTAGATTGAGCAGCTGCTCTCACAACTCACAAATCTGCCCATCCTCTTGGCCTGAGCTCCCAAACTGCTGCAATCACATGCTTTCAATATGGTCGACATCCTGGTCTTCCTGCTTGGTTTTTAACTCTGGGCTGGGGGCTATCCTTCCACTGAGCCCTGCCCTCACCCAACGTTTTCTGGGATTGCTTGGGGTCGAGGTGGGGAATTGCTATGGTGTCAAGCCTGGTCTCGAGCTCCCAGGCTCCAGCCATCTTTCCATCTCAGCCTCCCTGAGTGCCAAGGAGAAAGGTGTGAGTCACCTGGATGTCCCCATCTCCACTAAAGTTTGAGAGTCATGCCCTCCCTTTCCTGAGGAGGCTTCTAGGAGGAGGAACCATCTCCACCCTATCAAATGAGGTGGGCAGAGGTGTGGGCACCCTAGTGGAGACACCCCTCTGCAACAGGCACTCCCCATGGGGAGGGCTTGGCAGGCGAATCCAGCCCCCCTATCTGTGGTCCCAGGTCATCAGAAGGGAGTGGCCCTCGACCTCAGGATCTGAGTGGGGTGTGGATGCCGGGCACATGAGCTTACACCAGTTTTCCCGGTGAACTGGGAGGCCATGGCCAGAGGATGGCCTGAGCCCCCAAGTTCGAGACCACCCTAAGCACCTTGGTGAAACCTCATCTCTACAAGAAGTCCAAAAAATTAGCTGAACATGGTGGTTAAACACTGGCATTCCAGCCACTTGATAGGCCATGTCAGGAGGTATGACAGAGCCCAGCCAGTGGATGCCGCAGTGGCTGAGAGTGGACCCCTGTGCTCCAGCCTGGGCCACAGATTGGTATTCCTACTTAGAATAATAATACCAACCACCACCACCACAACAACCACAGGCTGGTCTAAGGTATCCCGACCCTTGGAGACCCAGGTGAATGGCATCCTGACCCTTGGAGACCCAGGTGAATGAATGACATGAGCCTGCAGCTTTGTCACGAGCCCAGGACACAGGGCGAGACCTCATCTTGGCTATGAAAAATAAATCTAAAGATTAGCCAAGCATGGTAGCACAGGCCTTTGGTTCCAGCCGAGGCAGGAGGATCACCTGAGCCCAGCAGGTGGAGTCTGCAGTGGTTGTGAGCATGCCCCTACGTGCCATCCTGGGCAACAGAGTGGGATTCCGACTTCAAATAATAATAATCACCACCACCACCACCACCCCTGCCACCCAGCGTGAGGAGTCACCCTCAGAGATGAGAAAAGAAAATGCACTTTCTGGCCTGTTGTTCATGGTAGGTTTCAAAGGTGGCCCCTGGGAACATTCGTCCTGCACCTTTGGCCATGTACCACAGAAGGCCTACCTCCACCCTCCACACTCGTCCCCTACAGCAAAGTCGTGTGTGAGCTCACAGGACAGACCGCCCCAATCTAGGGTGGACATCGGGCACAGAGCGATCAAGGCAGTATGACAACACAGTGGCCAGCCCAGGTTCTGGTCGCCCTTTCTGCCACCTTCAGTCATGGGGAGGGTCCTTTCCTCTCCTGATCACTCCATCATCCCCCGCCCATGCTGACCATTCCCTGGGGAATCATGGATGCCCATCGTGACACAGGTGAGATATGTCTTTTATGTCACCAGAGTCTCCATTGGCAGGGATGGGGTGCGGCAGAATCATCATGACTCCTGGGGCTTCGACCTACGGGGCTCAGGTGATCCTCTTACCTAGGTCCCCAAGTACCCGGGACTCCAGAGCCCACCATGCCTGACTTGATTTTAGGAACCTCTCACCGAGATGAGATTGGCCCACTTTTTTCGAGCTGGTCTCTGAACTCTGTGCTCAGGCAGCCTCCCAACTTGGCCTTACAGGGCATGGTCCTGATAGTCATTACCCATGCTGACTGGCTTGGATTCACACGTTCTGTCAGCAGGGGTGATGCAAACAAATGCCCAGGGATGGAGGCCACTGCATCCCGTGTAGCCGGGATCACATGTGCCACCACACACAACTCCAGTGTTTGTGTCCGGGGAGCAACAAGATATCGCTACGTGGCCAAGGCTGGTCTCGAATTCCTGGGCTCCAGCGGTCCCCTGCCTCAGACTCCCATAGCCACAGCCCGTTTGTCTGCTGATCCACCGTCTTTCAGAAACTCTAGGCCCAAGACTGTGGCCTCTTTCCAAAATGATCTCTGTCTGTTCATGATAATCTCAACTCCATACACAAATGAATGCACTTCTGTTTTACCTTTTTCTCCTTTTTTCCTTGAGTCAGAGTCTCACTCCATCGCCTAGGCTGGAGGGTGGTGGCTCACTTCCAGCCACCGCTGACTTGGCCTGCCAAGCTACAGCAAACCTTTCTCCAGCCTTCCAAGAAGCCAGAACTATAGGCACGTGCTACCACACCAAGTTCATTTAGGATGGAGGGTAGCAATGAGGTCTTGCTGTGGTGCCCAGGCAGGTTTCGGCCCAAGGCCTCAGACTGGTCATAGGCCTTGGCCTCCCAAAATGCTGGGATGACGAGGTTCAACCCCCAAGTCTGATCTCTATCCTTCATCAAAAATGAACCATGAGACCTGCATGGTGGCCCACACCTGGAATCCCAGTGCTCTGGGAGGCCGAAGTGTGAGAATGGCAGGAACCCAGGAGACAAAGGCCAGCCCAGGCCACACAGGGAGACCCCGTCTCTGCATCCATCCAAAGAGGGGGCCTGGGGTGGAGAAGCCTGTCATTCTGGACACTCTGGATGCTGAGGATGGAGGATCACCCACGATTTTGAGGCTTGTGGTGAACAATGGTTGTGTACCTGGGCCCCATGCTGAGCCACAGAGCCAGACCCTGTCTCCAAAATCATTCTCGACTGTGCTTTGTGTGTTCACAGGGTGACGGGCTTTACAGTCAGGAAAAATTGGATTGGGGTGAAGAAATGTCCCCGGGTGAGGGATGCGTCCCTGGTCTTTCTTGGCAGACGTCCTTGTTGCTGAGTCAGAGGGCCAGACTGCCTGGGGCACATTTCTCACCTCGAAGAGGAGAGTCAGCAATAAACTGGCCAGGGACCTTTGGGAACTCCCAAACCAAATAGGGGGCAGCCATTGGGGGGTGGGTTGGGGCTGGTAGGTGCCGGGCTTGGCAGACACTCACATGTAGGGGGCTGGTGGTGGAAGGACTGAGAGAAGAAGTTTTGCAGGAAAAACTTCTGGGCTGGTCTTGAATGCGGGGGCTCAGGTCATCCTAACGCTTCAGCTTCCCAAAGCACAGGGTGAAAAGCGTGAGTCCCCACGTCCAGCCTTCAAACCCCTCTTGGAGGCCCAATAGGAGGCCTGCATCTTCAGATGACCCCAGACACCAGAGAGGGCAGACAGAGTCATCCGCCGAACCCATCCAGGAGGAGATCCTTTTGAAGGAGCCACAGAGCCAGACCCTGTCTCTAAAAAATTTGAATCGTACACAGAATCTCAACTGCACATGGTGTGTTCACAGGGCGACTAATTTTAGAGACAGGAAAAATGGGATGGGGGGAAGAAACGTCCCCAGGTGAGGGATGTGTCCCTGGGCTTTCTTGGTGGAAGGTCCTAATTGCTGAGTTGGAGGGTCAGTCTGGGGCACATTTCTCACTTTGGAGAGGAGAGTCAGCAGGAGCCAGGCCAGGATGTCTCGGGAATTTTCGTGCCAAAGCAGGAGCAGACATTGGGGGGTTAGGTCTGGGAGCTACCGAGCTAGGGGGAACCTCACATGTGGTGGGGATGGGGAGCAAAAGACTGAGGGCAGAATGTTTGCAGGAAAATTGATTCCTTTCTTTTTTTCTTTTCTTTCTTTCCATCTTTCTTTCTTTCTTTCTTCCTTTCTTTCTTTCCTTTCTTCCATCCATCCTCCTTCCTTCTTTGGTTTCTTTCTTTCTTTCTTTCTTTCTTTCTTTCTTTCTTTCTTTCTTTCTTTCTTTCTTTCTCTTCTTTCCTTTCTAGGTTGCCAAGGCTTCTCTCAAACTGACTAACTCAGGCCATCCTCTCAACCTGGGCCTCACAAATTGCTGCAATTACAGGCTTTCCATTTGGTCAACATTCTGGTCTTCTTGCCTGTTCTTGAACTCTGGGCTGGAGGTTATCCATCTGCCAAGGCCTGCTCTCACCCAAGGTTTTCTGGGTTTTACTTGGTGTAGAGGTGAGGGCTTGTGATGGTGTCCAGCCTGGTCTCGAGCACCTGGGCTCCAGCTATTTTCCCGTCTCAGTCTTCACCAGTGCTGAGGAGACAGGAGTGATTCACCCAGCCATCCCTGATCCAATGAAAGTTTGAGAGTCATGCCCTGCCTTTCCTCGAGGCAGGCCCTGGGAGGAGCATGAAGGTCCACCCTGGGGAATAAGGCAGATGGTGGGGTGGGTACCCTGGTGGAGACACGCCCCTGTGCTAGTTGGGAGAGGACTTGGCTGATGACTGCGGGGTCCCGAGTCTTTAGAAGGAATCAGGCCATAAGGTGGGGCCCCAAGAGGATTGTGGAGGCCAGGCACAGGGGCTCACCCATGTTGTCTTGGCGCTCTGTGAGGCCTAGGTGAGCGATGGCCTGAGCCCCCAGCTTTGAGACCAACCTGGGCACCTCGGTGAGATCTCATCTCTACAAGATGCCAAAAAAATGAGCCAAGCATGGTGACTCACACCTATCATTCCGGCCACTTGGGAGGCCCCAGCCAGAGAATCACATGAGCCAAGCCAGTGTAGGGCACGGTGGACAACAGTGGACCCCTGTGCTCTGGCCTGGGCAAAAGAGTGTGACTCTGACTCAGAATAATAATACCAACCCCTACCACAGCAACAACCACAGGTCAGGCTCAAGGTCTCAGCCTGGCATCCCTGCCCTTGGGAGCCTGGGGCAAGAGGATGGCCTGAGTCCCTGGTTTGACACCTGACTTGGACACAGGGCAAGACCTCGTCTCAGCCATCAAAAATAAATCCAAAGATTAGCCGTGCATGGTGGTGCCAGCCTGTGATTCCAGCCACTTGGCAGGCCGAGGCAGGAGAATTTCCTGAGCTTGACAGGAGGAGTCTGCGGTGGCCATGAGTGTGCCCCTGCCCTCCAACCTTGGTGACAGAGTGGCATTCCAACTCCAAATAATAATCACCACTACCAGCACCACCACCACCCCTGCCAGCCAGGGCGAGGAGTCATCCTCAGGGTTGGGACCAGAAAAGGTATTTTCCAGCCTGTCATTTGCAGGAGGTTTCAAAGCTAGCCACCGGTCAAACAGGGGGTCTGGAGTCATGGTGCCCATCATCCTGACCACTC
>NW_007245519.1:0-652 GCF_000164805.1 Carlito syrichta | reverse complement strand
TCCTGCCATTCTCACACTCGGCCTCCCAGAGCACTGGGATTCCAGGTGTGGGCCACCATGCAGGCCTCATGGTTCATTTTTGACGAAGGATAGAGACCAGACTTGGGGGTTGAACCTGGTCATCCCAGCATTTTGTGAGGCCGAGGCCGGTGACCAGTCTGAGGGCTTGGGCTGAAACATGCCTGGGCACCACAGCGAGACCTCATTGCTACCCTCCATCCTAAATGAACTGGGTGTGGTAGCACATGCCTATAGTTCCGGCTTCTTGGAAGGCTGGAGAAAGGTTTGCTGTAGCTTGGCAGGCCAAGTCAGTGGTGGCTGGAAGCGAGCCACCACCCTCCAGCCTAGGCAATGGAGTGAGACTCTGACTCAAGGAAAAAAGGAGAAAAAGGTAAAACAGAAGTACATTCATTTGTGTATGGAGTTGAGATTATCATGAACAGACAGAGATCATTTTGGAAAGAGGCCACAGTCTTGGGCCTAGAGTTTCTGAAAGATGGTGGATCAGCAGACAAACAGGCTGTGGCTATGGGAGTCTGAGGCAGGGGACCGCTGGAGCCCGGGATTCGAGACCAGCCTTGGCCACATAGCGATATCTTGTTGCTCCCCGGACACAAACACTGGAGTTGCGTGTGGTGGCACATGCGATCCC
>NW_007245518.1:0-2551 GCF_000164805.1 Carlito syrichta | reverse complement strand
AATCTCACTCTGTCACCCAGGCCACAGCACAGGGGATGGCTAAAGGCCACAGCAGACTCCCCTGCTGGAATCTGGTGATCCTCCCACCTCAGAACCCTGAGTGGCTGGAACGACAGGCCTGCACCACCACTCCTGGCTAATATATGCATTTAATTTGGGAGGCTGAAAAAAGTTCTTGTCCCATGTCCTGGGCTGGTGTCAAACCCACAGCCTCAGGACGTTCACTTTCCTGGGCCTCCGAAGGCCTGGAATGCCAGGCTGAGTCACTGAGCATGGTAGGTGGTTGTGGTGGTGCTGGTGGTTGGTATTATTATTCTGAGTCTGAGTCCCACTCTATCACCCAGGCCGGAAAGCATTTGCCTGCACTCAGCCACCGCAACCTCCAATGGATGGGCTCCAGAAATCCTCAAGCCATGGCCTTCCGAATGGCCGGAACGACAGGTGTGCATCACCATGCTGGGTTCATTTCTTTGGCTTCTTATACAAACAAGGTCTCATCAAGGTGCCTGGGCTGGTCTTGAACCCAGAGACTCAGGTCATCCTCTCATTTCGGCCTACCAGACTGCCAGAATGACAGGTGTGAGCACCTGAGCCCAGCCTCCACAGCCCTCTTGGGGCACCACAGCAAGGCCCGCTCCCTTCTGATTACCTGGGATCCTGGAGAGCTTGAATGGAATCTCCTGCTGAGAACTCACCTGGGGGTAGCACTTGGTGCAGGGGCATGTCTCTGCTGGGGTGCACAGACCTCTGCCCTCCTCATTCCCCAGGGTGAACCCACTCATTCCTCTCAGAGTTCGCATCAGGGATAGGGAGGTCATGACTCTCAAACATTCCAGGAGGCAAGGACGGCAGGGCTATTCACACCTGTCTCCTCTGCACTAGGTGAGGCCGAGATGAGAAAATGGCCATATCCCGGAAGCTCGAGACCAGGATGGACACCATAGCAAGATCCACTTCGACCCCAAGCCAAACCCAGAAAACCTTGGGTGAGGGCAGGCCTCGGCAGGAGAATCGTCAATGGTGCAGGGTTCAAGATGTGGAAGGAAGACCAGGATGTCGACCAAATAGAAAGCTTGCAATTGCATCAGTTTGGGAGGCCCAGGCCGAGAGGTTGACCTGAGTTGGGCGGTTTGAAAGCAGCCTGGGCAACCTAGTGAGGAAAGAAAAGAAAGAAAGAAAGAAAGAAAGAAAGAAAGAAAGAAAGAAAGAAAGAAAGAAAGAAAGAAAGAAAGAAGTAATCCATTCTCCAGTAAAGCTTCTGTTCTCAGTCCTTACCCCTCACCCACTCCACATGTGAAGGTCCCCCAAGCTCTGCACCTTTCATCGCCACCCCCCTAAATGCTGCCCCCACTTTGGTGTGGGAGTTACTGAGGCTTCCTGGCCAAGTTCCTGCCGGCTCACCTCTTCGAGGTGAGAAATGTGCCCCAGGCTGTCTGACCCTCTGACTCAGAAACTAGGACCTTCCACCAAGAAAGGCCAGGGACACATCCCTCACCTGGGGACATTTCTTCCCCCGAATCCCATTTTCCTGGCTCTAAAGCCAGTCTCCCTATGAACACACCATGCACAGTTGAGAATCTGCGTATGATTCAGATGTTTATGGTGACAGGGTCTGGCTCTGTGTCACAGGCTGGGGCATGGGGACAAGACCATCGTTCACCACCAGTCTTGCAATCATGGACTCCAGCCTCAGTCTCTGGAATGACCGGGACGACGTGCACCTTGACCTCAGACCACCTGTTTGGATGGGTGTGGAGAGGGGGACTACCTGTGTGGCATAGTCTGGCCTTGGGCTCCTGGGCTCCAGCTGTCCTCCGTCCTCTGCCTCCCACGCCAGGCCTTCTGGTTCATTTTCCAAAAAGAATCAAGGCTGGGCTCCAGATCTCAGCCTCATCATCCCAGCACTTTGCTAGGCCAAAACCAGTACCGGTTCATGCCTGAAGGTCAATACCTGCTGGGGAACCTTGGTGTGACCTCGTTTCTATCCTCCATCCTAAATGAGCTGGGCATGGTGGCATGTGCCTGTCATTCCAGCTCCTTGGAAGGTCAGGGGAAGGCTTGCCGGAACCTGGCAGGCTGAGGCTGCGGTGGCCGAGAGCGAGCCACTGCCCTCCAACCTGGGGGACGGAGTCAGACTCCAACTCAAGAAAAAAGGAAAAAAAGAAGAGCATCCATTTGTGTATGGGGTTAGGAGGCCGAGGCAAGAGGCTTCCTGGGCCCAGGGATAGAAGACCAGCAAGGGCAACATGTCCAGATTTCATCTTGGAGCGAGGTGACCAAAATCGAGTCAGGTGTGGTGGCCCCCAGCATCCTGCCTGCTTGGTGGCCGAGGCAGGAAGACCACCTGGGCCCCACAGTTCTAGGCCCCGGGAGCCACGATTGTGCCACTGCACCCCAGCCCCACAGACAGAGACTCCGGTGACAAAAAATGCCTCCCATGTACATCCCAATGGGCCTTCACGAATCCCTAGCTAAAGGTCCATGCAGGCAAAGGACAATGGAGTGATCATGATATGACGGACCCTACTTCTCCCAAAGGTGTCAGACAGGG
>NW_007245517.1:0-1421 GCF_000164805.1 Carlito syrichta | reverse complement strand
TTAAGGAACGAACAAAAGTAGAAACAATATCAGAAGTGATTTCTTCTCCAAATACCACTGAGCAGTGGAATTTAAGAAAAAAATAGGAAAAGTGCTGCAAATTTAGAATAATCAATGATGAACTGCTGGTTACCAGAGCCCTAGCAAATAATCAGTGCTAGAGAGAACAGCTACCGGGGCAAAATCAATGGCTATCTACGAAAAGGACAGTACCCTGAAAGAACTTACAAATATCTTATAAGTACTGGATAGAATAAATAAAAATCTATAAATGCTGGGACTAAAACTAAACTGAGTTGCTAAGAGCTGGACAAACTCAAGAAAGGATTCTTAGAAACAACAGAAATGGATAACTCTATTCAACATACAAATGGCAAACTGACAAGCATGGGAAGCAGAATTGGTCAAGCAAAATAAAGTATCTCAGACCTAAACAACAAATTCTGGAATTAACACAACCTATTGAAAATATAGAAAAAAATTAAAAGAATGAAGAATTTACCCAAAAGAGGTGTGATTTTATCAAGAAAACAAACCTACATCTGATCAGAATAAATGAAATAGAAAGAAAAAGGAAAATATACTGGAACAAACATTCCATTAAATAATTCTAGAAAATTTATTATATCTGGCCATAGACTGTATGAACAGAGGAGATTCAAAGAAACCCTGAAAGATTTATTTTTTGAGAAAACCAAACTCTAATCAAATAGGAATTTACCTACACAAAATAGGCATAACAGAAAAAAATACTAAAAGTGGCAAAGATAAATGTAAGACTACCTTTCGAAGGAGATCAATCGGAATTACTGCAGACTTATCTTCAAAACATTGCAGGCCATAAGAAAATGGAACAAAACCTTTCAAATTCACCGTGACAAAAAATTTCAAATAAGAAATTCCTACCCAGACTTAGTTTCATCATTGAAAGAATAATAAAATACTTTTCAGTAGGCCAATCCCTAAGAGAATATGTTATTTTGAGAAAAACTCTACAGAATATGCTTTAAAAGGTGCTTGTAAGTGGACCTACCACAAATATTGTAATACTAAAAGAAAGGATTGACAGTAGTAGGAAACTGCCAGGGAGGATAAGGACACCGCATAAATAAGTGTAGTTGCCTAATGCACATTTTTATTCATAAACCTGTATTGAGCCCCACATACTTAAAATAAAAACTAAAAAATAAATAAATAAGAGTTGCTGAGCGCAGAAGTAAAAAGGACGAAAAGCAAAACCAAATACTCCACAATATCACAAACACAGATAGAGCAGAAGATACAGCATATCTGTAAAATTAAAACACACACATATATGAAAACAAAAGTTTAATGAAGACAAAACAGCCTTTAAGAGCACTGTCACAGAGTCTAGCTCCCCCTTTTAAATGTTCAGCCTGAATGTGAATAGGTTAAATGAA
>NW_007245516.1:0-750 GCF_000164805.1 Carlito syrichta | reverse complement strand
CTCTAACACTATGCTATATTTTATAAACTGATACTTATTAATTTTTGTTTAATCTAAACTATCATAGATGTATAACTATCATTAAAGTGTGATTCTTACTGTTATAACACTATAAACTTATTTTTATCCTATCTTCAAACTTAATAAAATTACAAATCAAATTATTTTTGAAATCTATTTCCTTGTAAGCTAATGCATCACCGTTTGTAAGACATCCCATTGCCATAGTAACTTATTGAACAGCCTGGCTGGGGGCAGAAACCGTCACAGGGGAGTATCAGCATAGCTTGTTCCTTAGCAATCAGCTTGGCTGGAGGCAAAAACAAAATATTTAAAAAGAGTTTCGGTACAGAAAGTTTCAGTACAAAGTCAAACAGAAAGTTTCAATGTATTGTTAAAGAATCTCAAGATAAGCCTTCAGAAACTTAAAGTTAACTTTTAGGAAAAGGAAACTTAAAAGCTTAAACGAAACTTAAAAGTTCTCTATGAATAATCTTTACTGTTTAAGCTCTTCCAATGAAAATCATAATATATTGTTTATATAAATTATAGTATTAATTGAATATCAAATATTCAGTCAGCAAACTGTATTACACTTGTGAGCTCACATAGGCAAAGAAACAGAAAGTTTATAAAACAGGATCCATGAGGCCTTCTGCCTTGTATACCAGTGCTTTTCTCTCAACCAGCACACTTCTAGTAAACAGATGCTTCACTGTTTGTTTTCTCCAAGGTGTTGGCTCCCAACAA
>NW_007245515.1:0-762 GCF_000164805.1 Carlito syrichta | reverse complement strand
GTATGGGTTTGGCTAAGGACAGGAAGAAGTTCCGGATCTGTCTGATAAGGGCCCCGGGGTTTTGGGAGGTTGGGGTGCAACAATACCAGCCCATTGAAATGTTGAATGAGCTCTTCCATGACCCGCTTAGTGTTTTGCTGTTCAGCATAATCTTGCGCCCCTCCCCCCATCTTATCTCCCCACAGGAGGTCTGAGGTTCCAGCAGATTTTTTCTCCCTGTTTCCTGGGACAAGAATACCCAGAATGTTGTCCCAGCCTTCGTCCCGTCCAGGCCTGCTGTTTCGTTGGTCTGAGGCAGACCGAGGCTTGCTCGTAGCAAGATGCCTGAACAAAAGAATGGATGGATGAACATTCAGTGGGGCAAGGGGGTATTTTGTTTTGGGGTTTTGGTGGGGGGTCTTGCTCCCAGCAGCGGACTGTGCCCCTATTGCCTGGGCAGCCCGCTTGGAAGTCTCTTAACATTGTTGCAGCCCAGTATTTTTGTGTTCCTAGTTGGTACAAAAATTTCTGATAATAGCACATACTGGGGATCAGCTGGTAGAGTCTGGGTTTTCCTGCAGAGACGCACCAGTTGCAAGTCCAATCAGCCATGCCCCATGATATTGTAAAGTTATTGGCTAGGCTTATTAATATGAATATGGTTAAACTGTAACTGGAGGTAAAACTGGGGGTTATTTTGGTCTTTAAGGGAGGCATCTGATGAGAACAAAGCTTGTGACAATTAAGAGATAGGTAGTAGCTAACAGAATTTTTGCTGCAGGG
>NW_007245514.1:73772-75400 GCF_000164805.1 Carlito syrichta | reverse complement strand
CTACACTGACTCCAAATATGTTTTCCTCATTCTCCTCTCCCACTCAGCCATATGGAAGGAGAGGGGGTTACTGACTACCAAAGGCTCAGCAGTAATTAATGCTAAGCTAATCTCCAAACTTCTCACCGCCTCTCTGCTTCCCACCAATATTGGCATTTCTCACTGCAAGGCCCACCAGTCCGACTCCTCACTCATAACGCGACCTGACAAGCAGCCTTGGGGTCCATCCCCAGCGTGACCCAACAAGCAGCCTCGGGGTCCATCCCCACTATGGCAGCTGTTACCTGCCCTGGTCCAAGCCATACGCCTCCCACTAATTCACCACCGCCAAACCCCCCCTCTATCTCTGACCTCATCCCATATCTACACTCAATCTTCCATACCAATCCCTCTGCTCTAATGTCATTCCTAAAAAACGTCTTCACCCTCGACCCCACCATATAAAGCTTATAAAAACCATTACCTCTCAATGTTCTATCTGCCAGTGAACTAATCCCCCTACCCCCTTAAAACTGGGAACATTTTCCATGCATCAGGCCCGGGGTCAGCTTCTGGGTATGGACTGGCAGGTTGACTTTACAGTCATACCCTCAGTTCGCAACATCAAATACTTCCTCGTCTTGGTTGACACCTTTTCTGGATGGGTAGAGGCATACCCAACCACAAACAAACGAGCAGCAACTGTAGGGTCCATCCTTGCCAATCACATAATTCCTAGGTTTGGTGTCCCTTTATCTCTCCAGTCTGATAATGTACCCGAATTTACCTCACGAGTGGTACAATCCCTAACAACCGACCACCACATTAACTGGCATTTCCATATCCCATATCACCCACAATTGTCCAGAAAGGTTGAGCGAGCCAGTCGCACCCTCAAGGACACTCTCACCAAATTATCCCTCAAACTCCATCAAGACTGGGTCTCCCTCCTCCCACTGGCCCTCTTCCGCATGCGAGTTCTCCCAAAAAATCTGTCCCAACTCTTGCCTTTTGAAGTGATGTATAGTCATCCAGAGCTGCCCCCAGGAATCCCCACTGCAACCCCTCTGACACCCAGTCACATACTTTACCCCCTCTTGTCCTTCATTCGTTCCCACATTTAGGAATATCAAGACCTCCTTTTACCTGTCTCATCCAATGATCAAATCCCACCTCCTCTTATTCCTGGACAATGGGTCTATTTTTCTGACCCAGAAACTAAAACTCACCTTAACCCAAAGTGGTCTGAACCTCTTCAAGTAGTTTTATCCACTCCCATGGCAGCAAAACTTATCACAGCCCAACATCAGGTTACCCCATGGATTCACATTTCCTGTCTTAAACCTGCCACCCCTCCTTCCTCACAATCCACCCATAATACTTGTCCACCCACCACAGGTACACCTGCTCCCAGGTTCCAGACCAACCACTTAAACTTCACCTATCTCGACTCACCACTCATCCCAACCCAAATCCAACCCAACATCCTGGATACAACACAGAAAACTTGTGACCCTTGATCCCTCTCCTTTCTTGGCCTAATCGCCATCCTACTTACTATATTACTCACCTGCTCAGCACCCACAAACTGGCTGCCTGGGGCAAAAATCTGTTAGCTACTACTTATCTCTTAATTGTCACAAGCTTTG
>NW_007245514.1:34091-73294 GCF_000164805.1 Carlito syrichta | reverse complement strand
AAGAGCTCATTCAACATTTCAATGGGCCGGTATTGGTGTGCCCCAACCTCCCAAAACCCCAGGGCCCTTATCAGACAGATCCAGAACTTCTTCCTGTCCTTAGCCAAACCCATATCCTGCTTAAACGTACTAACCCCAACCTAGCAAAGGATTGCTGGCTATGTCTCAAGTCCGGCCAATTCTGAGTCTCCCCTGTCCCGGTCGCTGGAAATTGGACTCTCCCTATACCTCCAACCCAATGTACACCTTCACTATTACGTTTTAACATCCCTCTCCCACATGACTTGCCCGTGGCCCAGTGTATAACATGAAACGGCACTCTGGGGGTCAGATGGGCCCCCCCTGCCTTTGCACACAATCACTTGTGGTCCAATCAAATAACACCCTCTGCCCCCATTTAACGAGACTGCCTTCCTATGCGCCACTACCATTTACCCAGTCTTGCTCCCCAACTGGTCGGGGTCCTGCATTCTTGTCATCCTCCTCCCCACCATTATAATAGCACCCGGTAACCAAAACCTGCCTGTCCCTTTAGTCGGCTCCTCAACGTCACAAGTAAGACGGGCAGTTGAGCTCATACCTCTGCTGGTGGGGCTGGGTATCACCGTGGCCATGGGAATGGGGGCAGCAGGGCTGGGGTCCTCACTTCACTTTTACAAGCAGCTCTCCTCCCAAGTGATCGAGGACATGCACAGGTGGCAGACATGGTCCTAGACTTACAAACACAACTAGACTCCCTGGCTGACATGGTTCTCCAAAATTGACGGGGACTAGACCTACTTAGAGCAAAAAAGGGAGGAATATGCCTGTTTCTTAAGGAGGAATGTTGCTTCTATGCCAATAAATCAGGAATAGTCAAGGACAGAATTAAACAACTACAAGAAAATCTCCAAAAATTAAGAGAAGACCTGATCGGAGGCTCATTCTCAGGGTGGTGGCAACCCCAGCTCCTAACATGGCTTCTTCCTGTTCTAACTCCACTAATTGTTATATTTATCCTCTTGTCAGCAGCTCCATGTGTTTTTAGGTTTCTCCAACAGTGCCTGGCAGATATCTCTCGAATAACAGTCAACCAACTACTATTACAGTCATACTTGCCCCTTCCATCCGAACCACCTCTGACCCCATACCAGCCTTAATTACTTAACAACTATCAACCCGTTATAATAAAATCCAGGGTTATAACAGCCCATAACAACCCAGTTTTTATCTAATTATTTCTTTTAGATATGTTCTCTTCCAGGTTCTCTATCTACCTCCACAGTCTACTCCAAGACAGCTGGTTACCACCGCCCTTGTGCCCACTGGAGGAGTGGCCGGAACAAGTCGCCATTCTACATCTACAAGGGACTTTTACAGAACTCTCACCTTCAGAAATCTTCACCCTCAGTGCCTATCTCTGGGCCTTATTCTGGTTAATTCCGTGCCCTTCTCCCACCACACCCCACAACGTCCACATCTAGCAGGAAGCAGCCAGAAGGAATAATGACACCCCTCTCCCAAATAAACAGAAAAGGTGGGAATGAAAGGCGCAGGGAACAGTCAGAAGGGCATCTCCCAAGATGGCGCTAAACACTATATAGAACCAAACAAAGACAACAAAGGCCCTAAGCTCCTGCTTTTCCCGTGCATGCGAAACTTAAGCCTATGGACAAATATTATCTTCCTATAGGAATACTACCTCATAGCCCCCTCCAATAAAGACCCTAATATGGCCCTGGCCAGCTCCCGCCAGGCTCCGGCACAGCACTGGCCACCCCCTCCCAAACTGATAAATACAGACCTCTCTCGCTGTTGCCCTCTCACTCTCCCTCCCTTACGAGGCGGTTACAGACCCTCTCTCTGTAGCCACTGCTCTAATAAAGCTCTTGGCCTCAAAGGGTGTTGAGTCTCGCTGCATGCCACCGTCTTTCAGGTAGCCTCATCCTCTGGTTGCAGTCTGGAAAATCTCTGCATTGGCTGAGGCATCTTTGGATGCAGAGAAGTGGCTGGGGACCCAGAACATTGATTTTTACTTTAGTCTGAGTAGTATCTCTGGATAAATTGAAGAAGGCTCCTTGGATTCTTCTGTTACTAGTGAACTTAGTAATCCCCAACCTTGAAGCCACTGCTCAGGGTGCAAGAAAGTCTGATGCTCCTGGGGATGTAGGAAGTGGGGGTGGCTGGATCAGCACAGACTGGGAGAGGGTACCTGCAAACAGAGACACTCTTGAGAAGTCAGAATACAGGGTAAAGATTTCCAGGAATTTCTGCCAAAAAATCCAGAGTCAGGCTTTGGGTTGGCTCTGGTCTCTATATCTTGTTCTTACCTTTGCAGTAAGAGAGAAGCCGGAGAAGAAGAGGATTCCAGGCCATGGTAGACACAGACCTGGTCCCCACAGAAAGGCTAGGCAGCCCCAGGTCTTCTTTTATTCCCACTGTCTGCAGAGGAGAGGCTGCTTGTGCAAATGTGTTTCTATGCAGTGACTGCCCAGCCCCTCCCTGAGCCTGGCAACTCAATTACACTGCAGACTGAGATGAGGAGGAGGGTTTGCTTTCCCCCTCAGGAGGACTCTGGAAGAGAACACCTGCTGAAACCATACAAAGATTCCTACTCAAGGTACTCTGCTAGGCCACAAATGACACAGGTGCTGATACCCATCAGTGAGCACAGGTATCAACCTTGAAGCCAAGATGCCTTTGAGGGAATCTTTCTCACTGAGCAGCTGTGCAGGGACCACAGGGACAACCCCTTGCACCCTCTGCTGGTCTCAGGGAACACATTTTCCCGTGGGCCAGAAACTGAGGACCCAGCTGGTCTCTGTAGCAGAGAAGACACTGTCTCCATTCATATGTAGGGGATCTGATATCCATGTGATGTATGACACAGTGTAATTCCTGTGGTTTATTACTCCCAGAAGAAGTCTTGGCACATTGGAAAAAACAAGCATACACCTATATAACTATTAGAAGTGATAGCACCTTCACAGTAAATTCTGGAAAAAGTTTATTGACCTACATATGCCATCAAGTCAGGTTTCACAGATGAAAGGAGAGACAAGAGAGTGTGAAGGATGTGGGAGCTATTCAGGGAATGGTGTAGAAAAGTGGATTTCCTGAAATAAGCTCAGAGATCTTTTCACAGGATAGCAGTTTAGTACACACACCACACTTTGTTTTAAGTCATACAACTGTTTCATAATGTTGACATGGTTTAGCTAGGACTTGGTGATTTGCGAAATGTTAATATCTTAGTAGGCTTCACATTTGCTACTGAATAATGTAACATTTACTTTATTAAGTTAACTTTCTCTTCTTAAGATTATGATTTTCATCATATTTTTGTCATACATTTCCTGTTAGGATGTAGTCTTACATGTTATACACATTATAAACAGAATTTATCTCCACCTGTATTTTCTTAGTATTTTTTAAAATTATTTAGTAGAAGCAGAGTGAAACATTTATGCAGATGTGTTTAGTGACTGGGCAGTCAAAGGCAAAGGCAGAAATCATCACTTCCTTATTATACTTTGTGTCCAAATTTACTGCAACTGTGCAGATGGTGCTAGAACATCTAGACTCTCAGAGCCCTACAGGAAATAACCCATGACTAGGATCCCATCTTAAAGAGGCTTCTCTTCAAGGCATCCAGGTGAGGTTCAGGTCATCCCCTAGTTTAAATTCCTTCAGTGACTCTTCATGGCTTTTTGCATACAGTCACACTCTTCTCCCCTCAGGCACCTTCACAGTTTGGACTATGACACCCCCTCACAAACCCTCTTCTTTTCTTGGGCCCCAGCCTCACTTCTCTGTCCTGGGAAACCCTGAGCTCCTGTCCCTTCCATGAACCCTATGCCAACTCCTCCTCTGCCTGATGGGAGAAGATAGGCTTAAACTGGAGGTCAGGGTGGAAGTGTACATTTTAGAGCTATGACTATTTGACAAAAGCAGGGCATAACACATTGTCTCAGATTGTATTCAAAGTTTTCACTTTTTAAAACATATTTGTCATTTTAGACAGTTTTGAAATTACAGTTTACTGAATATAACCCAGTAAATTCATTGAGACATCCAAGCTCAATCATCATCAATGTTACCTTGCTTATTTAATTTTCCATCTTCTGTTCACCTTATTCTAATCCCCGTGCAAAATATTAAAATAAATCCTAGTTTATTATTTTTCCCCAGTGCAAAAGTTTCTCTTCTGTTGACAGAGAGCTCCCAAACCCATCATTTTTATCTTCACAGGTATTTCCAACAAGGTTTATTGAGCAATTTGGACTTTAGGAATTAGAAATCAGATTATAATTGATCATATGTCTTTTTGTAGGGTGACAATTATCTTATAAGTTCATAATTACGCAAAATGTGAGCAGAAATAGAAGCGGGCAACCCATATATTCAGTGTGTTTACTCATGAAGGCATCTTCCGAGCTCAACATGTGCTTCACCACCCATCTGCTCCCTGTGGTTTCTTTACATCATCCTGGGAGGCCCATCATGTTCTCGTTCAGTGTCTGCATGAACCCATAGAATTCAATTTATTGGACTGCTCACCTTCCTTCCCCTAAGGTTTGAGACTATAATCAAATAGTATCTTCTCCATACCAAGGTAACAACATATAAAAAATGAACAAAAAAACTTTGGTCTCTTGGATCTTTGATGCTGGGGAAGCACATAGAGAACGAGTCACAGAGAAGTATCTCTGGTGGCTTACACCACCTTGACCAACCATTCACTCTGCATATCAGCATCGTGAATAAATGACTGAAGAGATTTCTTCTTCTTCTACAGGACATCAACAATGAACTTCTATATGCTCTGTCCACAGTCAGCCCTCGGTCTGCCCCCTCCCTTCTCTGCTATGCTGGGAACAGGTGCTCATCTCTGCTCCCCTGAACCCTACAGTCCTTTGTAGTGATTTTTGTCCTTCATTTCGACTACTTTATTCAATTTTTTTCACTGTTATGTGTTATTTTAATACACATATCTGCTAAAGTCACAGCCTGCTAAAATATCTTCTATGATTCTCTCCCTATCAGCATTAGGCAAAGCTTTTTGTCTTCACATTCTCTGTGTCTGGGTGTGTTCATCCTTTGTTCCCCATAATCCAGCCTAACCTGTCCCACTTGCAGCTTGCACAAATGCACAAACATGTCATGTTACAATGAGGTTGCTTAAGCCTGGACCACAAGTTTCTGTCCCCTGAGAGTCCTTCAGAATCTCCTTCCCCACCTTGTTCCCTTCCCCAGGTGAGCACATCACCTGTGGAGGAATTCTCACCATCCTGATAAATGCATATTTATTTTAACATATTACTTATTTTAAAATTGTGGGGTACAGTTAAGGGTTAGACATACAAACATGTATTGTGCAGCTACCCTTGCTGATGAGGTGTACCCCCATCCCCAGACAGATATTGACTACCCTTAATCCCATCTCCCTTCCCCTCCTCCCCCCATAGTTTCCCACCACTGTCAGTCATTTTCTTATAGTATTACATTGGATGTTCAAGGTCCATTATATGAGTAAGAACATGTGATACTCAGATCTTTGTTTCTGTGAGAGATCACTCAGTATTATAAACTCCAATTCCATCCAGGTTGCTGTGAAATTCATGACTTTATTCTTTTTCATGGCTGTGTAATATTCCATTGTGTATAAGTACCACATTTTTAAAAAATCCAGTCCTCTTTTGATGGACAGCATGGTTGGTTCCATGATCTTACTGTTGTGAACAATGCTGCGATAAACATACATGTGCAGGTATATTTTTTATAGAGTTATTTGAGTTCTTCAGGGTATATTCCCAGTAGGAGGATTGCGGGGTCATATGAAAGGTCAATTTAAAACCTCAAACTATAAGAACTTTAGAAAATGCAGGACACACCCTTACGGAATTTGGAACTGGCATCCAATTCCTGAGCAAAACTCGAAATCCGTGGGTCATAAGAGATAGGATAGACAAGTGGGACCTCATTAAACTGACAAACTTCTGCAAAGCCAAAAAAACCTTCAAGAGAGCAGGGAGACCGCCCACAGACTGGGAAAAAGTATTTGACAACCCCATGTCTGATAAAGGCCTAACATCTAGGATCTGCAAGGAACTCAAACGTGCCAAAAAGAAAACAACAAACAACTACATTACAAAGTGGGCAAAATATATGGACACTTCTCAAAAGAAGACATATGAGCGGCCAACAAATACATGAAGAAATGTTCAACCTCACTAGTCAACAAGGAGATGCAAATTAAAACTACACTGAGATACCACCTAACTCCAGTCAGAATGACCATTATCAATAACTCAAAAAAATAACAGATGCTAGAGAGGATGTGTTGAAAATGGAACATTTCTGCACTGTTGGTGGGAGTGTAAACTAGTGCAGCCTCTGTGGAAATCAGTGTGGCGATTTCTAAAAGCTCTAAAATGAACATTTATTATTGATGGACTATCACAATTAATTTTCTACAAAGCAGCTATTATATATCACATTATAGATTTCTCATTTTTAATTGAACTGAGTATCAAGGATAAATGAAGAGTCTGAAGAACTGGAATTCAATATCATCTCTAATTATGTCCATCTGTGAAAATGTGGCTCACTAGAGAGAATGAAGAAATATCCCTCATGATCATTCATTCTAAAACTTTAAAGATAATTTAGTTTTCTTCTAGTTAAGTGATTTTAACCAACACACACACACACACACAAACCCTCATTGTGTTGCACTAGCAAGTTAAATACATGAACTAAAATGTATGGTTCAGCAAATATGCAGATAAGTCATTTTGTTCTATATTATTGCAGTTTCTCACTCCCAGAATGAATCTTGGTTTATAGGATGTGTAAAAATTTACATATATAACTTTTGGAGTTGTCTGCCCTCTCAAGTATATTCTGAAAAAAAGTTCAATAACCCATGTGAACTACCAGATCTGGCACCACAGCTGTTATTGCACTTGAGATGGATTGGACCATGTGTAGGGGTTGTTCAGGGAGTGGCATAGAAGGGAAACTTTCAGGATGTCAGCTCAGTAGCCCTTTCAAAATGTCACTGTGCAGCATCCATTTCATAAAACACTTCAGTCATACCAAGCCTTTAAAGTTGTTCTAGGGCTTACTTCCTTGTTCTTTTTTTCCTTCAAATACAGGAAATCAGTCCTCCATGATCAGCTGCCTTCAAGCTCATTGATTGTACCACTAGGCATGTCTTTCTAAAGTTGCAGTTTAATGTTGAAGTCATCAGTTTTAGTTAAAGTTTCTTCTCCATTGTTGGACAATCACCAGAATATGAAGACTTCAGGGGAATACCTTAGGTAGTGATAGGAACAGGGATGTGCATGGGTTTTCTCTTTGGATCCACAAATATCAGCATCTGCATTCTGGCCCATATGGTGATAACCCTTACTCCTAACTCAAAACCTTTCCTGAGACATGTATACAAATACACACCAAGTCCATATGCCTAGACATATGAGATGAATAAGAACATGTCTCACCTGGCTTAATGGCTCATACCTGTAGTTACAGTGATGTAGGGGGCTGAGGTAGAAGAATTGTTTGAGACCAACAGTTTAAGATCAGCCTGGAAAAAAATCGAAGGCTCTGTTTATTCTTTTTAAAAAATAGTCAAATATGGTACTGCATGCCTTTATATCCACCTCCTCAGGATGCGGAGGTAGGAGGATAACTAGAGACCAGGAGTTCAAAGTTTCTGTGAGCTATGATCATACCATTGCATTCCATCTGGGAGACAGAGCAAAATCCTCAAAATAAAGAAAGAGGAAAAGGGGGGGGAGGAGGGAGGAAGGGGGGGAAATGAGGAAGAGAAAGGAAAGGGGAAAAATAGAAAATAAAGGTAGAGAAGAAAACATATTTTTTTCCCTTTGAACTACCTCCCTGTGAGGCAATGACCAGCCTGCAATGTTTTATCCTAAGAGCTCAATATAAAGATTTTCTGGACAGAAGGTTACAACACAGATTCAGGAAAGTGTTTCATATTCTCAGTCCCAGAGGAAAAATTCACTGCAAGAATTTTCCATGAGTCTTGTGTTGGTTACATGAGGTGACAGGCTGTCAGACCAGGGAAAAGGGTTTTCATCATTTCCCTTTGGGGCAAGTGCCCTTAGGACCCTTTCACATCCTGAACAGTAACCATCACCATTATCCCAGACAGGAGCCCAAACGATTCCTGGAGGACATGACCTGACCTGGAGGAAGGTAATAATTGTGGACTTGAAGGTTGGAGACCAGTAGGTGTTCCATACTGGTGCTTCTCCTGAAAGCTGATGGGGCCATGCCACACTGTCCACCCAACTCCACTGCTCACTCCAGTGCAGGAGGAGGTGACTGTGACTTCCAGGTGATGGGGATGCTGAGAGAACACAGACTGCGTGCAGAACCCTGGAAAGACACATGGGGTTCATTACTGAACCCCATTACTGAAACAGGTTGCCACACACAGGAGGGCATGGCCCCTATGTGAGAATAAATGACTGGCATTTGTCATTTACTATTCCCTGCTGCTGACATTGGATGGACCTGTGCTGTCACCTCTGCTGACACTTAGCTTTGTACCCTGTCAAGGGAAACCACATGCAACTCCAACTGCAGACTGAAGAGGAGGAAGGTTTGCCTTCCCCCTTAGAATAGTCCTGGAAGGAAGCGCCTGTTGAGACCATTTAAAGATTTCCGCTCAGGGGATTCTGACAGGCCAAAAAGAACACATTTGATGAGACCCATCAGTCAACACAGGGCACAGCTTGAGACCTAGTCTTTTGGAAAAATGACCCTTACTGAGCAACTGTGTAGGGATCACATAGAAGTCCCCCAGCAGTATCAGTTGGGAACACACACTTCCCCATGTCTAAAGACCCGAGAGCCAGTTGCTCTCAGCAACTCACTGGTCACTATAATCACACAGTATAGCGTGATTTTTAAGTAGTGAGATTGTGGACTCTTGTAATATAATGTGATTATTCCACACAGTTTCTTTATTCAGTAGGGTATCTCTGTTCATGAGAAATACATATACATAAATTATAATATACAGTGTTTGGCTACTCAGTGGGAATGGCATAATTGTTATATTCCTTCATAGGTACACAAGTTAGAAAATTCATACATTTTTGTATTATATATCTTATGCCTTTTAGAATTTAGGGTTTACATCTTCATGATGCTTTCCAAAGACCCTATAGATATGTGATTTGGTCAATGTTTGTCAGGGTTAATTGAATTTCATTGTGTTGTTTGTTTGTAATTTTTGGTTAAATTTGGAAACTTTGTGGTCATTACTTCTCATTTTATTTTGTACCATTTTTCTACCCTTGTCCTTCAGGGACTTTCATTATGTGCATGTTGGTACATTTTCTGGTGCCATGTGAAAGTTTCTGCACTTAAAAAAAATTCTTATCTATTTATGTTCCTGGAGCAGAATGATATTAATTGACTGATTTTTAGATCAATGATTTTTTTACATCATTATTAATATTCTCTATTAGATGAACCATTCTGTCCATAGATTCCTTTATTGTTCACATGGTTTTCTGTATTTCTTTGACCATTTATAGAAGTCAATTTGAACTCAATATGTAGTAACCACAATGTCTGTATTTCCTTGAGAATACTTCCTTTCAATTTTTATATATTGTTTTAGCTTTAGTTTTGCTTTTTTCACTCATTCATGGCAATATTTTCCTGTGCCTTTACCTGTCTCATAATTTCATATTGAGAAATAGATATTTTAAAAATAAAGTGTGAAAAACCTGAACAGCATATCCTTTCCAGAGGCATTATTTTGGCTGTTGTTGCTTCTTTGGGTGTAGCTGTTATAGTTGAAGATGGTCTATTCTTTCATAAGTTCTGGGCTAATTCATTTAATTTTGTATTCTTTCAATTTTTGCTTCCACAGATTCTACTCAATTATATTAGCAGTTAGATAATTTAGACAGAAGTTTGTTTATGTACTTTGTAGAAATACATCTCTCAATTCTTCCCAAAGCTAAGGTATGTTAGAGAACTTTCAGTATGCCATTAGTTGACAACTCTGTTTTGTCCTTCCTTGCATAAATCTATAATTTCAGTCAGTGTAGAAATATTAGGGTCTTCTGAGTTCTTAGCTGGGCATACATACATACCTCACCTTGTGAGATGTCTTCTTGTTCCTCTGGAATATTTCAGAGCTAATCAACACAACCTTTGAACCTCCCACATGCCAGTTTTATTTTAAGCTTCTTGGTCACCCCCTTGTTAACCCCAGCTTGTATCCCTGACTCAGACACGTGCAATATTAAAGGATCCCACTGATTGTTTTAACAAACGCATTGAGTATAGAGCTGTTTAAAGTAAGCATGCTTGAAATCAAGTAAATTAAGAAAAGTTTTAAGAAGCAAGCTTTTAAACTTAGAAAATGCAGGAGACACCCTTATGGAAATTGGGACTGGCAACCAATTCCTTATCAAACCCCCAAGTGCCCATGCCATAAGAGATAAGATAGACAAGTGGGACCTCATGAAACTGATGAGATTCTGCAAAGCCAAAGAAACCATCAAGAGAGTAGGGAGACAGTCCACAGACTGGGAAAAAATATTTGCCAACTCTATGTCTGACAAAGGCCTAACATCTAGGATCTGCAAGGAACTCAAACATGCTGAAAAGTAAAAAAAAAATCATCCCACTACAAAGTGCACAAAATGAATAAAACAGTTCTCAAAAGAAGACATATGGAGAGACAACAGATAGATGGGAAATTGTTCAGCCTCACTAGTTATCAAAGAAATGCAAATTAAAACTGCACGGAGATACCACCTAGCTCCAGTCAAGATGACCATCATCAATAACTAAAAAAAAAAAAAAGATGCTGGAAAGAATGTAACAAAAAGAAAACATTTCTACACTGTTGGTGGCAGTGTAGACTAATGCAGCTCTGTGGAAAAGTGTGGCGATCCCTGAAAGTTCTAATAATTGACCTTCCATATGATCCTGCAATCTCCCTACTGGGAATATACCTGGATTAACACAAATCACTCTATAAAAAAGATACCTGCACATATATATTTATTACAGCATTGTTCACAATAGCAAGAACATGGAACCAACTGTGCTGCCCATCAAAATAAGACTGGATAAAAAAGTATATATACACAATGGAATATGACACACCCATAAAGAAGAACAAAATCATGAACTTCACAGAAACCTGGATGGACTTAGAGTCTATAATAGTGAGTGATCTTTCACAGCAAGAAAGAACTGAGTGTCACATGTTCTCACTCATAAGCAGACCTTGAACAACTATTGTATTGTTATAAGAAAAGGATTGGCTTGGCTTGGTGGCTCAGCCTGTAATCCCGCACTTTGGGAGGCCGAGGTGAGTGAATTGCCTGAGCCTGCAGGTTCGAGACCCACCTGGGCAACTTGGCAAGACGTCATCTCTACAATAAATCAAAAAAATTAGCCGGGCGTGGTAGCGTGCTCCTGTACTTCCAGTTACTTGGAAGGCTGAGGCGGAAGAATCACTGCAGCCGAGCAGGTTAAGGCTGCAGTGGCCGGGAACAGCCACTGCACTCCAGTCTGGGCAACTGAGTGAGACTCCAACTCAAAAAAGAAAAGAAAAAGAAAAGGAAAGGATTGGCAGTAGCGGGAAACTGTGGGGGTTTGGGGGATAAGGAGGTGGGATTGGCAGTAGTGGGAATGTGCCTGGGGAAGGGAGAGCACACCTCATCAACAAGAGTAACTGCATACTGAATATTTGTATACCTTACCCTGAATTGTACCCCACAATTTTAAAACAAAACATTTTAAAGTTAAAAAAATGAAACTTTTCCATGAGCTTCCAGATAGCTCAAATAATGACATTTGTCTTTGAACTAAGCTTTGGGGGAAACTTTAAGCCTGCTCTATGTCTATTTCAGTGAATGCTATTCTGCTATTTTTCACACCTACAGTCATTTGGAGGCTGTAAGAAAACAAACAAACAAACAAATAGCCCCATTACAAAGTTGGCAAAATGTTGACTTTCATGGTTATTATGGATCTGGAAATTTTTAAAAAATGGTGAGAGAAAACTTAAAATTTTAAATGGGGATAGGAAATTTAAAACTGTTATCATTGCTTCTGTGGTGTTTCCAGTTGTCTGATGTCCTTAATCCACTATTTCAGAAGTGTTTCTGAAACTTCCATTTCTTTGGAAAAAAATACATTAAATAATATATAGACATTCTGAATCAGGACGGTCAGGGAGACTTTAAAGACTATTATTTTTATCTCTTTTGTAGATCAGTGCATAAAAGGTCATATCTGTACTGTTTTGGAGACAATTTCTTCTCCTTATCTCATGCTTCTAAAACCCAGACACTAAACACCTGTGAAAACATTCAGAAATCACAACAATTTAAAACTTTTTCTCTCATCATCTGCAAATTGTCATCATCTCTATCTCTAAATATCTAGAGTGTGATTTCTAGCATGTTGATAGAATTCCAGAATATCTTCAGTCAGAAGTTGCCTTCTAAGGGTGATGATTATAATCATCCTAGATGAAGTAAAAGTGATAAATATATCTGTGTTCCAGCGTCTAAATGTGGAAAAGAGAATTTCCTTGCATCCCTTATGTAGTGAAAACATAGTGAGCAACAAAGCATGACTGGGTCTATTATATTTTCATCATTACAGCAGCTCTGGCACTCTGTAGAAGCCTGATCTAGCAATCTGGTTCAAACAAGGAACTCATGGCCAGAAGCCAAATGCATCTAGTTCACTCATTTAAAAAATTTAATTAAAAAAAGCATGTCTGAATGTTCAGTACATCAAACACTCTTTCTGAGGTCTATGTAACAGCCTTTTTAGCAGAGTAAACAGTATTAGTTCCACTTTCCCATTCATCTGAGTCATTCTACTTTACCCATATGACACACCAATGCTGTGACCAGTGTCATAGACATAGACAGCTTTGTCGTCAGACTGGTCTTTGGAGGTGGTTAAATAGTGGTCAGTTACAAAGCTGGAGCCTGGAGCCGGGCTCAGTGGCTCAACCTGTAATCCCGTGCCTTTGGGAGGCTGAGGTGAGTGGATTGCCTGAGCCCGCGGGTTTGAGACCCGCCTGGGCAACTTGGCGAGACCTCATCTCTACAATAAATAAAAAATGAACCGAGCGTGGTAGTGCGTGCCTGTAGTTCCAGTTACTTGGAAGGCTGAGGCGGAAGGATCGCCGGAGCCTAGCAGATTGAGGCTGCGGTGGCCGGGAGCATGCCACTGCACTCAGTCTGGGTGACAGAGTGAGACTCCAACTCAAAAAACAAAAACAAAAACAAAAACAAAGCTGCAGCCTGAGAATTTATCAAGTTTCCCATCTCCCTTACTATGACCTTCATCGCTCTTAACATATATCCCATAATAAAGGGTCTTCTTTGGCTGTTGCTGATGTCATGAAATGGTCTAGGGACGGTGCCCACAAAATAGTATAGGTGCTTTGCTTTGCTTGGCTTGGGCTCCAAGGAAGGCAGATGTAAAAATCCGGGTGAGTCAGCACAGGCTGGAAGAAGGACCCTGAAAACACATGGGCTCCATTTGAACATAATGGAATCACATTCATTTTATTAGTATTCTTATTATCAGGCACTGAAAGACCTCTTTGTTTTAGATTGTTTTTTTTTTTTACACTTTATGTATGTTTCCATCTCTTCCTGAAATCCCACTCAAGTATAAATAATATGCTTACAGTCCATCTTCCAAATAGTTTATTATATAACCCTGAAAATATTATAGTTTGTATTTGTGCTTTAATATAGGTAAATTTTATTTATTTTTTTAAACTGATATTTATGTTTTTATTTCATTATTTCCAACTGGTTAGCATTCTATCTACCACGTGTGAATTACAAATCTTTCTCGTGTTGAACATCAACCTTGATTCCAGTACTTTGCTACTCATATAGAAAGTCTCATAAATATTCACTTGTGTCTATGTATGGGATGGACTTGCTGCAAGGCAGATGTGCAAATGAATAAAGTGTTTGTGAACTGAGGGTCTTTCTTCAAAATGGATGAATTTTTTTATATACCAGGAGTGAGTGAGAGTTTGTGGTTCCTCACATCTTCTCTGACATTTTATTTCATTAAATTTTAACATTGTAGTACCAAACTTTTTTACTCCAAACCCCTAACTGCTTCATGTCTCATTCAGAAGTATGTCCAGTTTTCAAAAGCCTTTGGATAACCTCTTACACTTCCTTTTACATCTCCTTGACTTGTCTCTAACACCCCAAACTCTCTGTATCTGTCTTCTATGTAAGGAGGTGAGTCTTACTCCTTTCTCGCACCTTTCCTGAGACGTTTGCTGTTGGCTCTGCCTGGGCAAACTACCTCAAACAGATATGCACAGCTCCCTCCACAAATTCTTCTTAAAGATTTCATTCCATTGTCTTTGTGTCTGATAAAATTGAACATATGTTGTCACATATATTTACTCACATTTTTTAATGTGTAAATGGTTTATTTTGTTACTTGGATCATTTTAACTGCATTTTTTTCTATCTTCTCTGATTACAAAATTTTCTTCTGAATTGCAAGTAGTAAAACCGTGTCCTTGCAAATGTCTTTCCACTGTTCCATATTATTCCATTATGTTTCAAATTGTGCCTTTCTAGGTCCAAAAATCTATCAGTGATTGCAACCAAATAATTTAATTTTGGTTATACATTTGGCTTTGACAGCTTATTTGAGAAACAGTTTTTCACTTGAGGTAATTCTTATCAAACTAGAATCTTTATGTGTATACTATTCTCATTTAAATTTAAGCATTTGGATTTTTAATAATATGAATATGGTATCTCACTTGTATTTTATCATGTAATGAACCATATTTCCATGAACGCATATAATTTATAAATGTAATCTATTCATATTTAAGAGAACTATATATAGTCAAGATCTCAATCATGCACTTGTTTAATTAATAAAGCTTTATAAAATATCTCAGTATCTGGTATTCCATATATACAAAAAGGGACCCAAAGAAACTCAGAAGTAATTTATAAAAAGTTATGTATTTATTCTTTTTTTAATCAACCAGTCAATACTTGTCCAGTGAATCAAGGAATGAAAATCACACTCAAATCAGTAATACACATGCATTAATGTACCATTGTATCATTTTGCTATAATAGTTTCATAACTTGACATTTGTGAAGAGGGGAAAAAAACCCTCAATTTTTCAGCTGTTTGGAAATGTCTAGGGTCAGGGAGTGAAGATTCAATGATAGGATTTTCTCAGTTGAACTAAGGACAGAGAATAGATGGTATGATTCAACTCCTTGTCTGGGAAGTACCTTCTAGCAGACTGGAAACTTTCTTCTAAAGCTGCAGGGAAAGGAATACGACAATAGCTGGATAAGATTTCCAGTGTCCACTGGGAAGGATGATCATTTCACTTGGGATGTGGAAGTCACAAATGAAGGCTGCCTAAGTAATAATTGACATCTCCTCCCTGTCTCTGCTCTGTGACACAGAGTTGATTATGCTTTTAAAATCTGGAACTCCTCAAGGTCATCCTCAAGATTTGAGTGCACCAGCTTCAACTTGTTTAAGGGTGGCAACAATGACAAGCTTCCCACATCACCTCTAAAGCCTGGTTTGTGGTGTGCAATTAGTAGACACTGAATTTCCTGTAAGGACTGATGCTGGACAAAGCAGGAATGTCCCATTTCTATATATTTCCAGTGGCTTTGGATGTCAGGTTTGAAGATGATTACCTGTTTAAAATCCAGTCGTCATCAAACTATTCTACACTTGATGCAATACACCTATTGAGATGCTTTTTCCTCTGATAAAAGAGTTTTTGCACTTGCCAATTTTGATCTCTTTTTGTGTTTCTGCCATTTTTTTGTTTTACTCTTCCACATCAGCAAAACATTTGCTTTGAAGAACTTTTTACAGCAAATCCTTTGCTTTTAAGAACTTTTTTCATCTGGAAAAACAAAAAAATTCACTCAAGGCAAGACCTGTTGAATAGAGAGGGATATGTGGGGCAATGCTGTATTCTTTTATTTTTGTTTTGGGTTTTTTTGTTTTGTTTTGTTTCCAAAACGGTTGAACACTCAGTGAGATGTGGGCAGGTATACTCATAAGGCACTCATCATGTAATGAGCAAATGTGTTGAAAGAATCTCAAGTAATAAAAAGAAAAAAAAATCACTGAAGTCTAATACAGCCTCTCACAACACTAGCTGGTACATTGATGCCAATGGATTTCTAGAACAATTACCTAGTTGAGGAATTCTGTACTACAAGGTGCCCTCCCTCCAAAAATTAATTCTGCTCATTGTAAGGTTGTACATATACTCTTAGCTATTTTTACCTTGAGTTTTCCATAGAAATTATAAAATAGGTTAAGTAAATGTTAAATAGATTCCTAAAATATTACTGGATTTTTAAATTACACATGCATTAATTTGAGATTCATCCTGACACTGCCAACTTTACAATATTGATTGTAAGTCATGAACATGCTCGAACTCTTAATGTGTTTTTGTTGTATTTTTTTTAACAATGTTCATTGTTTTATCCCTATAAAGCTTTACACATAATTTCTCACACCATTGAAAAACACTTTGATGATTTTTTTTGTTACCATACATTATCTGTGCTGTATTCTCTAGGATTGAAAATGAGTAGCAAAATGTCTGTAACTCAAGGCCATGTTCCCAGGGTGATGGTTCTCCTGGGGGCTTCAGGAGTCAGAAATAAGAGAGGCAGGTGAGGGAAAAGCCTTGATCAAATCTTAGTTCCTTTTACAGTAGTGCAGATCCATGTGAGACCTGAGCATGCTGTGCCAGCTCAAGGACAGCTACCAAGATTATATTACTTCCACTGCTGTGGTCAGCCATCCTCTGTACCCACTATTATCTTTTGGGAAGGATCTTGTGCCTTGAACAAGAAGTTCCTGCCTGTGTGGGCATGACCAGGCAGAACATGTGTCATTAGAAATGGCTCAATCTCAAGCCAGTATGACGTTAGATTGGGTGACACTTTTGGATTTACTGATTCATAGAAGATCTTCAGATTCACAGGTTCTGTTAACCTAGGTGACAGCAATTACAAGAGAGAGAGTCTGGTCTCAGGAACTAGAGGGAAGTTTTTGTTTGACTTTGTCATGGGCACACAGTTCTGTACATACATTGAGCTCTTATCATATAAGTACCATTAATAATTACCCCATCTTCAGATTTGAGGTCATGGATGGTCAGTGAGGCACATTGCCTGAACAGGAGCCAGATAATGAATCTCAAATTCTTGAGGGCCTAATATTTCCATGAAGCAAAATTTTAGGGGCAGCATCTGGTAAAAACTTATGCCCCCCAAAATTATAGAAAAAATGTAGCTGCTGGACCTACAGTAGGAGATAGTGACCTCCTGTTCAGAGACCTTAACACCAAGGAGCATTAGATCAGCACACATCTAGGCCAGGACTTTGCAAGGAAGTACAAAGAGTTCACATATAGCCTGGGGCCCAGCCTGCAACCCAAGATAACCAACTAAGGAGATACAGTTTTGTTTACCTTCCTAGGGACACTGCTCCTGAATCCAGAATTTAGTCACCACTGCAGCAGTTGAGGATAATGAGGAAAGGAATTGGGCTGTGGTGAAGATTCCCCAAAGTTCTGTTTCCTGAGTCCCTCTGCTGAGTTAGAGACACCCAAGACCTCTAATCCTTTCCATTACAATTATGGAAGCATGAACCCTTAATTCAAATTATTTTCCATCTCTCTGACTTCCTGGACCCTTCCTAAGGCATGATTCACACCCCTCTGGCATAAACTTAGTTTGTAGAATGTGTAGAGCTGGTGAAACTCTGATGTAGGAACCCCAGTCACTTGGGAGGATGAAGTTTCTAGTTTCTAAGGAACACCGAGCAGAAAACACCAGTTCATGAATCAGATACTGAATTAACAACTGTGGCCTTACCATGTGTCTCAGGCATAGGCCACAATGTGACCTGGGAGTCCCAGTCCACTTTGCACCATATTTCAAAGTCAATGTCAGCCTTTTTGATGGGCTGGGTGAGATTGGGTAGGCCTTTGTAAATGGGCTATGCAGAGACTCCAGTCTAGACTGAGTATCTACTTATACCTACTCATCTACCTTCTAAATTAAAAAAAAGCATGTAAATATAAACAAAACAGAACATTTATGTAAGCTTATGTACTCCCTGCTGAAATTATTTTGGTGCTTTAATGAAAAATAATCCAGTATTTGTCATGGTTCCTTATACTGAATCACTACTGGCAGAAAAAAGAAATTCAATGAGCATTAGCCATGGATAAATCAAATTTTGAACTTAAAGAATAATCTGAGGTCAAGCAGTCAGGAATATCAGGTTCTGGCTGAGAAAGTAAAAATTTTTGTCACTGTCTGAGCGAGACACTACCATGCAGACTGTACGAACCCAAAGAAGGGAGGTTTGTGTCTCACTTTCCTGCATCTTTGGAGTACTGTGTAGGCCTTAGAGATCCCATGCCATGTACTAAAATAATAGCCTCATCCTCATGCTGGAGCTCAGAGATGTGGAGAATCCCTACATTAACTGAGGCATCTTTGGATCTAGAGAAGAATATGAACAGCAGACCCCAACTCTGTACCAATATAATAGTACAGAAGATAAGGAGGATATCTCCCTGGCTTCTGCTGGTATCAATGTATCCTAAAATTGCCGGAGACCAGATCCAGGCAGGTTCAGGGTACCCCAAAGGTGGAGACGGCATCAGCAATTGCAGGGAAGAAGAAAGAGAGAGAGAGTCAGAAAGAAAGAGACTGAACTCCAGTCTAGTGCAGAAGCGATGTGTGTTATTGGGAATTACAATGGGTCTTTTATACACAAAGTCAGATGTGGGAGGGGCGTCCCCCACCCACCAGAAACCTTAATCCATGAAAACTTAATCAATGATTGCCTTTAAACCCTTTTCATATGATAATCTTAAAATCCCATAACAAAGGATAACCTAATCTGTGACTGACATATTCTATAAATCTTTTTCATCCTAAACTGATTGATTTTATGCCAAGTTAAACAATTCTATAGAAGTTTAAGTATTTACTTTACAAACAAAAGTGGCCCATCCCAGAATGTTTGGAATGTGGCCCAGTCCAAAGTTCACAGTGGGCTACCTACAAGTAACCCAGCTGCATTCTTTCAACAAAATGGCTATCTTCTAAAACTATATTCTACAATTTACACCTTCAATAAATCCTAAGATCATGATCCAGAAACCAGTGACCAACACTAAGGCTCTTAGATGTGACACGAGTTTGAATTATAAGTTGTGTGAAAGCCAAAACTGCAGTTTGAGGAAGAATGGGAGCAATGAGCTTCTAAAGTTAGCTTGTGTTCATCCCGGTCTCAGAGTTTTTATGTTTTGAGCTCACAGAGCTTAAACTGGTTAGTGCTGAGTAGAAAGGGGGAAGAAATGGGGTCAAATAGCTCCCTAACACATCCTAGTGGTCTCGAGGTCAACGGCCCTTCCTGATCCCTAACACTCAGTGGGCCTCCATGGCTGGCTCCCAACATAAAATCACCAACACTGAAGCCACTTCTAAGGGTGCAAGTGAATCTGGTTGATGCCCAGGAGATGCAAAGAGAGAGGTTGGCTGAGTCATCACAGGCTGAGAGAGAGAGCCTGCAAACAGAGATATACGTGGATTAAGAACTTCGCAAAACCTTCTGCATTCTCCCCACAGTACAACCTCCTTACATTGGACAGTCATTATATTTCCATGTCCTCTTAGCTGATGGGATATCTGAGACAGGTGTGCCTGACTCAAACAGAAGGACTGGCCCTAAACTTGTGAGCCCTGTCCTTACCTGAGAAGTGGGAGAGAAGCAGGAAGAGGAGCAGTCCCAGGCCATGGTGGAAACAGATATTTTGAGATTCAGAGATAAAGTGGGCTGCTCCAGGCCTCTCTTATTCCATCCAGTGGCCTCACAGTAGGGGAGTTATGGATACAGATGTATCCATCCACTGCCTTCCCTCATCCCTCCATTTATTCAGGACCTGGGGGCTGGTGGATGAGGGAGTCTGACAGGTAGAACCTTGGAGGAGGCCAGTGCTGGCACCACACCCATAGGATACAATTGCTGTGTCTGCCTCAGTGAGTACGGTTCCACTGCCCAACCCTAGGGACCTTGGAGTGTGGTGCAACTGTGGGCCCTACTATGCAGACTCTCAGGCAGACCCACAGTGCCCCTGTTGCTCACTGGACAGACTTCAGTTTCTCAGTAGGAATTCTGTTAATGTTGTCACATGAGTGCCTGGTTACTGTCAGTCCACAGTTCCACAGGCCACGCTCTTACTTTTTCCTACGATATGTAGTGTTAATAAACAACCAGTGGAGACTTCTGAACGCCTAAGAGGACATGTGGAAAAATGATGACTGTTGAAAGTAAGGAGGCTGCTGTGAGGAGAGAATGCAGAAGGTTCTGGGAAGTCGAGGCCAGAGCAACTTCTTCCACAGGGACCAAGGAAGGGAGATGACTGTGACCTGGCTGTGAGTAAAGTACAGTGTCCTGTTGGGGAATAGACAACATTCCAGGAGAGATTTTAAGAATCTGGAAAATACTTAGGAATTTTAAGTAATATATTGAGACCATATGTACAGAGTACATAATTACAGGAGCTTTGAGCACATGAGGTGGAAGTGGCAAGACATGAAAGGGTATTTGAATCCAGACTGCAGAGGTCCTTATGTGTTAGGATGAGGGAATTGAATGTATTCATCATCTGAGGTTTCCAGAGATTATCGACAGGAGACAGGACAGATGAAACTGACACTTTAGAAGACACCCCTAGTGTCAGATTCAACAAGAAGCCTAAAGGCAGCAGAGCAGGAAGCATGTCAGGAGAGTTGAAAGCTGATCCCAGTGATCTGGAGGAAGATGAGAGTGAGTCATCTATTCTAGGCAACATTCCTAATCCATTTGTGGACAATCACAGAAACTCACAGCCTTCGGGAGATTGCCTTAAATAAAATCAGGAGCAGGAATATGCACATTTTCCACTGTGACACCATGAATCTCAGAACCAACTTCATGGACTTTGTGGAGACCACTCTCACTCCTAACCTCAATGTTGTCCTAAGACATGGACATAGGCACACAGCAAATTCACATGTGCAGGCACTTGGGATGAAGAAGAGTATTCCCCCCTGAGATGCCTGCCTGTGTTGCCACGACCAGGCTGAGATGTTTTATACTAATAATTCAGTATAATAGTTGCTTGGATAGAAGGTCACAGATCCAGGGACAGGCTTCAAATTATTGATCCTGGAGGGAGAAATGACTGCAGGAATTTCCTCTGAGTCTGGAATTGATCTCAGGAGTTGAGAGCAGGTTTGTGGGTTAGGATTAGTGATGCTCAGCTTCTTCCTGAATTGGAAGCAACAGCTGTGGAGGCAGGATGCCCTGGAGAAGAAAAACATAAAGTCTAGGTCCCAGATGAGCATGGTTGTTTCAATGAGTCCAGAGTTAAGATGAGACATTTCTGGTGCTGATGTTACAAAGTCATACTGCTCTATGCAGTGCTGTTGCTTCTTTCAGGTCTGTAGATGTTGGCTTCTATCCGGGTATCAAGTCCCTGCAGGTGGCTAGACAATCAAAGAGAGATGCAGAGATCTGAGAGTACAGGGTAGGGTCCCTCAGGTTGGCAGACATGGGGAGAGATTACTGCTGGTGACTCAGGAGCCTGGATCTGGATCATGTGTCAAAATAATGAAGAAGAGGGACCCAGTGCAGGTGGGCACAGCCTATAACTCTACTCCATACAACCCAAGGGAAAGGCAGAGTAATCTCAAGTTTATTAAACATATGATGCCCAAAGTAACTGCAGGAGCCCTTTATCCATACTTACATCCTACTCTCTGCCTTTCTGGCACTTTGCTGGCTCCTGTTCCTTTGAACTGTCATTGATCAGTGGTGGGGGATGGGGATCATATCCTGGGACCCACAAAGAACCAGAGAGTCAGAATCACAAAGAAGTCAAGTTTAGGGAATAAAATATTTATCCAACAAGCACGACTGCTCACTATACACATCCATAAGATGATTTCACCAATTTCCCCATGAGTAATGGGGGTATTTCCTCACTCTTTCTGGCAGGCAAAGGCAAAAAATGAAGGTGACCTATAATTTTGTAAGAATGACCTTCAAATTCACTACACAAGAATTTATGGAAGTGGGTTCCATTTTATGTCACACAGGTGTATGCATCAGGGGACAGTAAAATCTCAGTTCAGCAGCATGCAGCCCTAGGCCTGCTGCATCACACTCTTCACATCAGCCTCAGAGCAACGTGCCTTGTACCTGGTTTGTCCTCTTCCCTGACTAAAGATTTTCTCTCTTATCTCACCTTGTCTGGTTTCCCTCACCTCAAATCAACATTCTGCACCTTCCTAACCTCAGATAAAAGCAGGTTAGGTGGATCCCATTCAATATTCTCTCAGAAATAAATTCTGCTTACATTTGTTTCTATACTTTTCAAGCCAAGCTGGGCTTGTCAAAAATCAACATCTTTTAGCCTTCTCCAATATCTCTATTGAGATTATTTTTATCTGTAACAGGTAATTTCTGCCTGCAAAACTTGAACAGGATAAGAGGGTTGAACAATACCTCAATCTGAAAATTGAGCTGAGAAAATTATACAACACTGTCAGATTTACTTGTCTGAAGAAAATCAGGTGTTAGTTGAAGAGGTGACAACCTAAGACATTCCGTGAGCTAGAGTCACCAGCAAGGGTGATTGCACAAAACCCAGAGAACAGAAGAGAAGTTTTAGTCTCACTTCCTTGTGAGTCTGTAGCACTGTGTGAGTCTTAGAGTTGCCATGCCATGTAGTACAGTAATAGTCAGCCTCATCCTCAGGCTGGAGTCCAGAGATGTGCAGAATTCCCGCATTGGCTGAAGCATCTTTGGATCCAGAGAAGCGGCTAGGGACCCCAGAGCCTTGGCCCTTATCTGAGTCGGAGTAGTAGTACAGGAGATACGAGGGAGGGTTCCCTGGCTTCTGCTGGTACCAACTCATCCAGAAGTTACCAACACTAAAGCCACTGCTCAGGGTGCAGGTGATTCGGACAGATGCTCCCTGGGATGCAGAGAAGGAGGGTGGCTGAGTCAGCACAGGCTGGGAGAAGGAACCTGCAAACAAGACAGTCATCAGCCACGGAGCAGAAACCAGGGTTAATTAAGGTGCTTGGTCATCTGATCTGGAGAAGGATGACACCGGTTCAAGAGCTAATCTTGGACAACTGAGGTATGTCCCTACCTGTGCAATGAGACAGGAACACAAGAAGGAGAGGGGTCCAGGCCATGGTGGTCTCAGACCTCCAGAAACCCAAGTGCTGATGAGCTGTCCATGCCTCTTTTATCTTCTTCACTTGCCTTGAAGAAGAAGGCTGTTTATGCAAATTTATTTGACACCCTGGTGATTTCTGTTTCATCTGGGAACCAGCTGAGGTCTGTGTTTGGCCCTTTGGACAAAGGGTCTGAGAGATGAGACAGAATTTTCCCCATGGGAGGCACCAGGAGGAAGCAACTGCTGAGACCTACCACAGACGTACCACAGACCTACCAGTAGACGCTGCTCAGCTCAAAGGTCTCAGCTACTTAGTGCTCATAAACAACACAAATATTAATGCCCCAGCCCTGGGGCATTTGGTTGGGGGGTTGGCACAGCTGTGTACCCCATTGTGCAGGCACTGAGATGGAATCACAGTGCCCTCTGCCGCTCACTGGCCAGATTTCAGTCTTAGAGGAAATAAGGTTAGGGACCTTGGCCAGAGATCCTAGTCATTCTTAATCCAAAGACACTTATAAACCACATCCCTGGAAAGGACTGAAGTTACAGATATTAATAAACAACTTTTTTCCAATGAGGTTTTCTTGATTATTAGGAGAATTACATGGGAAATATACGACCACCCAATATGTGGAGACTGAAGCAAAAGACGAATACAAAGGACTCTGAAAGTAGAACCTGAGCAACTCCTTCCACAGTGGCCAGGTTGGGAGGCAACTGTTACTTGGGTCTGAGCAGAGAGTGGAGTCCTTCTTCAGAACCAGGAAAGCACAACATATTCCTAGGGGAGACATATAATTTTAAAATAAGTCACATATATGTAATGGCAAGTAAAAGGTTTGGCAAAAATAATTCACTTGACAGTAGGAACCATTGAGGAAGTAGATTGGAAGTGGAAAGGCAGGAAAGCACAGTTGAATCCAGATAGCACAGGTCTCTGTGTCAGAATGAGGGGATGCCTTTAGTGAAATTATTAATTTTATGGAACTGTTCAAGATTCTAAACAGGACACAGAATGTATAAAACTGAAACTTTAGAAAAAGATGCCTGGTGTTACATTCAAAGAACTTGAAGGCAACCGATCATGGAGGGCTGATTCCCCATATCTGAAGGGAAAAAAAGAAAAAGGAAAATACATACAAGTGAAGGATTCTCAAGATGAAGGACTCCTGAGGTGACTGTGTCCCTGGACAGAGGATGAAGAAGGAGACATGGGAGTGACGCTGAGGGTTGTAATTGGGCTGACCAGGAGGGTTTTAATACACTGACCATAGTGCAGAATAAGAGAGTGGGGGACACTAGCTGAGTGCAGATAAAGAGGCTTTGTGTTTTATTTGTAAAATTTGATGTATGGAAAACCAGTGGAAACAGGAACATGGTATGAGACATCAGGGCTCATGTGACCATTTGAAGTACTGTGACGGGAGGGTCTGCACATACAGCACATCAGTCCCAGGAAAAGTGTGGACATAATAAGTAAATGAGTAAGGATAGATCACAGGAGGCACCCCTGTTCACAGAATAAAGAGAACAAGTATAAAATCAATTCAAAATAAATAAGGGAATCCCTCAAATATAGGTTCATATGTTTTTTAGCATTGAATGTGACATATGTTAATTGCTATAAAGACATAGTCATTAAGCAACTCTTCAAATTTGGGCCGACAGTGCGGTTGAATTGGCTTTACACTGACTTATTTGCACTTCTTTTCTGTTTATATATTCAATTATTAAGAGAGCTTATTGGACCCTGTGAAGATGGCAGCAGAGCCAGTTTGACTATGGGCGTCCCTGTGTGAGTTAGTGAATGTATGAATAACTTTGTGTGGGTGTCTGTTAGTAAGTGGGCTTGTGAGTGGCTGACTGTTTGGGGACTCGGAGCAGGTGACCAGGGCTCTCCTGGTGAAGCTACTGATGCTGCAGCTATTCTGCTTGAACCCTAGTACTTCCTTGGGCATAGAAGCTGAGTGTAATTTTTTTAAAAATCAACAAAACCTTTCCTAGGATGAAGCACCAGGTGGGACTGCCGGCTCCAGGCTCTGCCCCACCACCACAGTGCCTGACCAGAAACTGGCAGCAAGTGCTGTGGAAGGAGCGCATCAAGGGAGCCAGAGGCAGAGCTCCTCTGGAGAAGACAAAGCAGGCCCTCCACCACCATCTTGAAAATTGAGCAAGGTACTGCCCTGTCCATCCCACCAAGGAGCCAGACGCTATCTCTGTGACCAGTGGGTTAATTACTCTGGGGTCAATTGTGACCCAAAAGAAACATCCTGAAAACAAAATTTGGAGGGAAAGGAGTGCAGAGTCTCATGTGCCCCACCCCCAATCCTGATTCAGCATTGGGACAAAGGCTGCAAGCTGAAAAGAATGAGGACAACTCCCCCAAGAGATGAGTAGTGAGTCCTGTGTTTACCGAATCTCCTCCTCCCTGTAATCTTCTGAATATCAGATCAACAAGACTGGGGCACAACTGAGAGGGACTAATGCAAGTGGAGCCTGACATCAGCCACAATAGGAGGACACTACTCCAAGATAAACCTGGATTTGGTGCCCCCATTGGTACCTGGGTAGGAGGATCACCTATCCACCCGAGGGGATCCTCCTGACCATATAGGAGTGGGAGGGGAGTACTGAAGCCCATCCATCCCCAATGCCTCCCTCCTTCTTCCCTGGGCCAGGTGTACTGGGGAGATTGTAAATGAGGCTGCAGCTCTGCAGGAGACAACAGAGGGGCCCACCTGTGAGCAACTAAGAGGAACAATTACAGGACCTGCCACAAAGAGGGTGCTAAGTGGCCATAAAATATTTTTTTCTCTTTATTTGTATGTGACTATGTATGGAGAATTTTCTTTGCATTCCCCTCCCTCCTTTTATCTTTTTTTCTTTATTATTTTCTTTCTTTCTTCTTTTGTTTTTTGTTTTCTGTTTATGTGAATGATTGAGTGTCCATCTTTCAGTTTTCCTGTGTATGTGAATGATTGAGTGTCCATCTTTCAGGTTTTTTAGAGGGTTCAATTTGCATCCCCCCTTTTTTCTATTGTTTTCTTTTTTCTTCTTCTTTCATTCTGTAGCCTCATAGATGCATAGCCTATCCGAAGGGACAGGCAAGAATGGGCGATGGATAGGGAATACTTACAGTACACTTCAAACGAAAAAAATGTGGCAACCCCTGTGGATTAGATAGCATTTCCATTGTTCCCAATTATTTTCCTTTTGGCAACATAGAAACACTAAAGAAATGTGATATTTGAGTATTTATGGTGAAATGTGTATTGTAATGCTCAGTTATTTTTTTATCTCAGGGACTCCAAGGAAGATAACCAGATAATTGGTCAGTTCTGCAAAGAAAGAGGCCCCCATTTCCACCCATTGCTAAGAATCAAGGAAAGTCAATGTGCACAAGTGGCAGTCATGTGTACACTTAAAACCCAGACCAAAATAATTTGTAACCCTCCAAAGTGATTGAAATACAAAATAAATAAATAAAATGAATTTAAAAATTCTAAATCTCAAAAAAAAAATGAAATGGAGTTTATTTGGTTCAAAGTTTTAACCCTAAAATCTCAAACTATAGATTGTATGCTTAAAAGCTTAAACATTCTTGAAAGCAAAAAAACTCAGGAAATATTCAAGTATACATTTAATAAATAGCTATCAAATGCTTACTGTATCCCAGATGCTTGATAATATCTATTTAGCAATATATGGTCTAGTTAAGAAAACCGTATGAAATTTTTCTGTCTGCTTTATTACTTAACAAACATCTTTCTTGGAAAAGTTCCATTTTTGTTGTAAAATTTAAATGGATTGGAATGAATGTATTCTTCCGCACACAGTTATTTTCATATTCCAGTGTTGAAGGCTTCTGTTTCAGTTTCTAATACTAGGTAAGCTTTATTTTGTAAAGATCTTCTAAAATCCAGTCATGTCTCTGAATTCAAGTACAAATATTTAATTAATATCTGCTCAATGCCTAGAACTTTTCTCAAAATCATAAAGAAAATGAAATATTCACATTCAAACTTCTGAAGTCTTCTTTGGCTGACCAACCTGTACGTTGCTATATTTTTTAGGTTAAGTTTTCAAGCATTGTTCTTGCGGTTATTGATAAATAGATTATACCTCTCTTTAAATCATTGCTGGAACAATTTTACCTAGGAAAATAAAATGATTGGATCACTGAGTTTGTTTGATGTGGCTCTTAGAAACAGTGAGATTAAAATAAGAGTAGGGGGTAGGATCTGTAGCAAACCTTATGGTATATTGACAGTGATGATTTTTGCTAGAAGTTATACAACATTCCCACTCACCTGCATTATCTTTTGGTTGACTTTCAACAGTCCTCTGAGACCATTACCGTGTAATTTAGGATGTTTTCAAGAGGTCTTAAAAATCTAAAATGCAAAGTTTTTTTTCCATGTAAAACATGATGTCACCAAGAACATAGGTGAGCACAAAATCCACACTTTAATTTATATTTCTTTATTTTTTTCAAATTATTGCCTCTTTTGTGAAAATGTCAGCAATAAAGTGAAAAAAGCAAAATAAAACTAGAAAGATATTTATGTTAATAAAATGCATTAATTTAAGTAAGGCATTGTCTAGATAATGGATAAATTTTTGGCTGAGAGCAACTTCACCCACCATAGCTAGCTGTAAGAAATTCTAAAAGTATATCCTTAAGATGGCCCTTGGCAGTCATTCTGAATATGTATTTTAACATGCTCTTAATTGTCAATTGTGGATTAACTGATTATCTTGATGAATTGGTTTTATTATATTGTGGCCATGGAAGTTTATTATGACATAGGAAGTGGAAGTTGTAATTCTTGATCTGAACAGAGCATTAACATTGTATCTATGCCAGATAGAAAGAAGAAGGAATAGCTCAGTAAGTTCCATCAGTGATAAATCAGAAAGGGAAGAAAGATAATTTTATACTATTAAAAAAAGTCTACCTCACAGCGCATCTTCCATGGACGGAAAGAAATTTGAAGCATGAAAGAGCAAAATACATCTTTTGATAGACAACAAAAGATTATTGCAGTGTGGTTTTTCATGCAGTAAACACTGTTTTTCATGTTACTTCTGAATTTCTATTATCCTGCAGCCTTCTGTCTGCTAGGTACCTATGAGGACCTCCCACCACACCTCAGGAGGGTAGTAATGGGAGAGAAGCACAAAGGCAAGTGCCCTGCTGCTCTTGAGGAGAACTGGCTACAGAACTGGCAAAGGGAAGTGAAGTCACTGTGAAAATACTATCATGTATGAGAGAATAGTAAGCATAGAGATTCGTGTCATGAATAGAATTATTTAATAAATATTAACTACCAATGTTTGTTAATATATTTACTTTTATCCTTGTCTCTGTGTTAGAGAGGATAAGTATTTTAAATGATGAATGTAGGTTAGAGGGGTCAAGCAATTTTCCTAAGAATTAAAAAAATCTAATTTTATCAAGGCAGAAACTAGAAGACCTTAAATACTGTCAGGCAGAAACACAGGAAAAGTCACCATTGTGTAATAAAATGATAGATCTATGTATTTCAGTCAAGACATTATGTGTTTACACTTTTTTCTCTTTACATGCTTAGATATTTTTACTTGTATGCCTGCTTTATGTGGGTCTTCCGAGTGAGAGTCCATGTGCTTCTCACTCAGAAGACATGGGCCTCTTTATCTCAGAAGCTCTAGCGGAACTATATTATGTACCAGTGGGGTGAGCACACTCACAGTAAGCTAGGTTTGATCACACCATCAGCCTTTATCTATATTTAGATTTTTTTCCACTTAGGACATGATCATCCCTATGGAATTCAAATGAGCTATCTTCAAGCCACTGTGCTTCTGCCACAAGGACCCCAAAACTCTGCTTCTCCTTCCACACTTCAGTAGCCCACCCAGGAGCAGGAATCCCTTGACATGTAAGGTCAATTAATCCTGAAGCTCAGGCACTCACCCAGAGGACAGCAGGAAAGTGGTGAGTCCCTTTCCTTCCTACAAGTGCCTTCTCTTGGCTTGTCTTCACTTCAAAAAGCAATTCATGATAAAGAGTTACTTTTCTGGCAAGGGAAGGACATAGCATAGACAGGGACAAAATGCCTGTCCAGAGTCAGGCTTAAAGAAACATCAAAGCTCTGAAGTCAAGAAAAATTCACTTTTAGGAAGTTTTTTTCCATTCTCCTTTGTAGGAAAATACTCTCTTTTCTGTATCCCCAGAACACTATATACATATATTTATGTGGGCACACAAACAGTGTGTCTCATTAGATTATAACTTCTGAAGGCCTGGGAACTCATGTCTTTTCCATTCCAGGAGTTTGCTCAGGATCTTGGACCAAAGCAATAAATGATCAAAAGATTGCCCAACATAGACCTGGAGTGGGAGATCTAGGGAGGTGCAAACTTACAGAATTAAGTTGAAATTTGTTCTGGAATGGGTCTGAAGTGCTGTTGGGATTCTCATCTGAAATAAATTGTCAGTTCTGCCCCTCCCCACCACCAAGCTTACTTTCCAAGTCTGCTTTCACGTCTGGGTCTAGACTGAAACTGGACTGAACATTTATGTTGGAGACTTTTATGGTTGGACACTTTTAAATTCTCCTTTTTTGCCATTTCCCCCTACTATTCCAGTATTCTCCTGTCAATTATTTCTTTCTCTGAAGAAAATGTGTTATTAATTTGGTAAATACTTTGGCAATAGAATTTTACCTATTTTTATTTTTATGACTGCTATCCCATAGGCACAGTTTCAAAACTTTTATATTTTTAATATTCATGGCCTAATTTGAGCAACCACTAATTCAAATCATTTCAGGGCTGTTTAAGAAAGGCCAGGGTTAAATCAAATTAGCTTGTTTAATCATCCCATATGTTTTATGGCAATAGCATCCATTTTCATTGGTTACAAAAGCAACATGAACTCTTGCACCAAATAATATACTTTACAAATGGTACAGGTAAGCCTAAAGGTTGACTTTGTTTATAGAGACATGGATGTATAGCTTTATACTAAGGGTTAGAGCATTCTTCTTAAGAGTTTTCTTTTTTAAAAGCTAAATAACTGAATACATTTGGATAGTTTCAGAAACAATAAAATCAGTAGGGACGCCAGGTTATGTATAGCAACTCAAGTTCTCTATTAATGTGTACTCAACTGCATATTTGCACATGTTGTCATACAGAAATATCTTTCTGGATTTAAGAATGTGTTTGCTTTCTTCCTTATCTTCCTTTGTAATGATAGTGTATGAATGTCAGTTAGCATGGTGATATTCCCTTGTGACTGCAAACATTCTGGAGACTGTTCAACAAAGTGAGGGATGGAAGTGGGGTATGTTTTGGGGAAAGGAGACTTATGTTTAATTGCATTAGGCTATCTGAGTAAGGGATTAAATTTCTTTATCAATACTGCTATGAACAGTAGTTTTTGCTGAGTAGTATGTTACATGACTTAATCCAATGAGGTGTAGGTACACCATTCATGTTGAGTCGAGCAAACTGAAGCTCAAAGAGTTTTGAGTAACTTGTCCAACTAAGAAACAGAACGAGGAGCCCATCTTGGCCTCTCTGACCCAGCACAATGAACACTGTCCCTGTGTATCTATTTGGTGATGCACTCAGTGTACCAGAGAAGCCAAGTGGATGGGTAGTTTAAGAATATTTGGCTACGTGTTGCTCATCTGTTTATCCTTCTACAACTTGTCCTAAAAAGAAATAAATATAAGACTTGTAACATATTGAGTTTGCCACTGAGCTCTCTATAAGCAGAGGTCCAATAGAAAATACCCTTGGCATATTCAGCTTCATTAATATTTTGACTTTTCCACCCAACCCCGCCAATGGAATCTGCAGCTCTAGATCCAGTAAACCAAAGAGGAAACACATGATCTGAGTACATGTAGGTTTGGTACACATGGGGCAGAAATATTCCTCAGCCATCCTCCCTGGCAAGAGTCCCAGAGTCAGCCAGAGTTGGAGTGCTTCCTCTGTCCACACATATTGGGACCATTCATGGGAAGCACAGTGAACAACTGTAACTACCATGGGAGAGTATATAACATAACCACAGTACATAATAAAGGTATAAGAGGACTGATACTCTGTCCATGTTCTTTACTCTTTTATCTCTAATACTCCAGACCAAGCCTTAGCACTAACAACAGCTCAGTAATTAGAATTTATGAACGTGAGGGCAACATTCATCATCCAATCAGGGGACAACTTTTAATTTAGCAGTATGTATCACCCCAAGCATACTTTGGCCACCTGTTTCCTGCAGCTCAATAATTAGAATATTTGAACACAATTATAGAGGCCTAAAGGTAATTCCTGAACTAGTTACTGTTAAGAGAAGTCAGACTGTCCAGTGAGACTAGTGGTAATAAGCTGTCCCTTTGAAGCTTACAAGGTGATAGGACACCTTTTGATCATTTTGAGTACATGCACACACACACACGCACACAAATGCAAGTTTCATACATTCAATAGGCCAAACTTTAATTAAGACTTGGTTATCAGTTATGTAAAATGTCCAATTTTTCCGGGCCACCACTTAGGAATCTTACATTTTCATGTCTGTAGCACTGATACTCAAGGTCCTGAATTTATGATATCTCTAAATTTTGATCAAACTTCCTTTTTGTAGAGCATGTATATGTTCTAGGGGTTGGAAGTAACATATCGTTACTCATTGGGGATTTGTGTATATACTCAACAACTTACCAGTTCAAAGAGTGTTGAAGTTTTACACAGTTAAAATAAGTTAAGAGGGAAGCTATTATGAGAGTTTTTTCTCAAGGAGCACACACAGTCCAAGTCAGAAGTCCCAGTCCTCCTTTGGCATGTGTGTAAGAGCATAAGTGTGGGCATTTAGTTCATTTGTTTTCAACATTTTCTCACTAAAAAATAAAAACCCTGTGTCTAAATAAACAAAATGTGTACTTTTATTTCTTTTCAAGAAAATAGTAGGATTTAGTGTGATTTATCACCAAACCTTGTCAGTTTGCACTAATTTTGCAAAAAATATGCATAAAGGAGTTGTTTCAGAACATAGAAGGAGACATTAATCTTCATTCTCCCCATTGCCCAGACTCTGCTTTTATGCTTCTGGTTGCAGTTGGTGAAAATCCAATAATTCCTTCTGGGTGTGCAAGTCAGTAGAGGGTTGGAGTCAAGTTCTGTGTAGGTCACAGTTTGGATGGCTATGAAGGACAGTGCAACTAAATTGAATTTTTCACTTAAATGTTTTCTATGATCAACTCTAAATCCATCCAAGTTGTTGCGAAGTCCATATGTTTATCCTTCTTTATGGATGCATAATGTTCCATTGTGTATATGTATATTTTTTTACATCCAGTCCAGCTTCTACGGGCAACATGGGTGATGATTTTACTGTTATGAATAGAGCTGCAACAAACTAATAAAAAAAAAGTTTTCTGTGTAATTTCTCCAGTAGATATTTTCTGTAAGATTTTTTGAAATTATGTAATAATATTTGAAATATCCAAGGTAGCGTAATTTCACCCAATCTCTATGGCTTGGTGTTATTGATCAAGTGGATGAGGAAAAGAAAATAACTATAATCCAGAGGTAATGGTACAATAATTACCCTACTCTGACCATTTCTGAAAAATGCAGCCTCATATTTTTAAAATAAACGAGACTATATTTAAAGAACTATTTACTGAAATAATGATTAATACCAAAATGTCTCATTTGGTCACACATGGAGACCAGTTTAAAAAGAGATATAGAACGTAGTACTATTATTAAACTCTGGTTTTTCTCTCAATATTATTTATATGAAAACCTTGCATTGTACAAAACTGCTAGAAGACAAAATCTTTGGTCCAATAAAAAATGATACAGGGCAAATCTATTGATATGATTTTAACTTTGTCAAATAGTGAAATAAATAGAGAAGCCTACATCTGTTTCAGGAATTGAATTCAATGACAATTTTTTGTATGTATACATACCTAGAATGAGTCTTTCAATAACACATAAGTTTTGGACACTTACTACAACACAGCATCCCTATATTGCTACATTAAAATGATGCAAGTGCCTTTAAAATTGTTTAATTTCATTGGTAAGCTTTTTGTTGGGCACATTCTAAAATGTTACAGGGTTTTGAATATATTTATATTGGACTTCCAGCAAGATGGTGATGGGCCGGCAGGGTCTGTGAAACCCTCTGTGAAAGAGAACACCCATAAAGACCCTAGCTGTCTCCCAGGGGCTACAGACCCCATCTTCCGCAGCCTGCTCTTCACAGGGAGCTCAGCTGCCACTGTCACCTGCCGTTGCTACTTGGATATTGCGACAAACCGGACAGCTCCTGCAGTAGCTGCGATGGGACTGGGCTGCTCCTGCAGTCACGGATACCACCACTGTGATCATTCCCAGCTCATACCTGAAAGCCATCCATGACTTCAGACCGTGGAGCCCTGCAAGCTGGATCGTCTGAGATCCCCACTGCCATGCCCCTAGCCAGGAGAAAGGCCTGTGGAACTCCCCCGTGAAGTTGGCACGGCAAGTTGTGGATCCGGAGCAGACTCCCTCCCCTCTGGACTGTAGCACGGGATAGCACCACCTGCTGGGGAACAAGGTAATAACATCAAAACGGAATTGCAGAGGCTCATTCTGCTTGAAAAATGAAAAAAGCCAGATCTCAGTGATAGACTGGGCAGGGGTCCCATATCTGAACTGTTCTTCACAGCAGGCCAGGGGCAACTGACCCTAATGGTGAAAAATTCTACCAGCCTGCAAAGACAGCTAGAAATTAGAGTTGAAAGAACATTGGATTTAAAGGAAAAGTCTCAGAGTGTGCTTGACTGGTTCTGTTAGTCTACTGACTTTAATCTATCCCTCCCCCCCTTTTTTCCACTTTTTTTCTTTTTTCTTTTCTTCCCCCTTCCTATTTCTTATTTCTCTGTAAATTCCATATTTGTATAAAGGAACACCACACCAATAAGGAGGTCGATCAATGCGTATGTTAGCATCATTGTATGGTTCAGATTTATAAGGTTGCTGGTTAATTTTTCAGTTGTGGTTATTGTTTTTCTTTATATTTGTTTCAGTCTTTGTGTTTCTTTTCACTTACCAGTTGGTACACTCAACTGTTTTCCCACTCACCACTGTCTCCCTCTCCACCCCACCTCATCCCGCTGCCTGCTCCATTATCTCCCTTCTATTAACCTCATTTTGCATTCAGGGAGTAAACCTATGACACCACTGCATGGACAGACTCCAAGGCAGTGGGAAGTGGGTTTCAGACTATCCATACAACTGTTGGTGAAAACCAGGATTTGCAGAGAGATTTTTAATCACAGCTCCCCCCTTAATTAAATCCCAAACCTACAAAAAGGACTGCCCTCAACCCACAGTACAACTCCAGAACTGAACAAAGCAAGAAGAAATGTATTAGGAAGAATAGGAGATTGAACAAACAGAAGTAAAAGAAATGCTTCCACCCCTCAATAACAGAATTAAAAAAGATGGGGAAGTGGAGGGAAGGGAAAAGTAGGGAGGGAAAATCTGTACAAATTAAGAAAAACCAAAAGAAGAACACAGAGCTCACACAGACCACTGGGAGGTCAGACACTGAGAAAACAGACTTTGGAACACAAACAATAAAGAGTCCCCAGAATGACTGGTCACAAGCAACAAACCCACACATTAAGGCATTAATAGAGAGAATTAAAAAAATTGAGGACAGACAAGAGGAAAATAGGAAGGAGCTGATGACAGAAATAACATCAGTAAAGAATACTGTGATGGAAATAAATAACAAACTAATTAGCATGAAAAGCAGAATGAGCAAAGCAGAAGAAAGAATCTCAGAACTTGAAGACCAAAATACAGAACCAACACAAACTGTCAAAAACATAGAAAAGAAGCTTAAAAAGTCAGAAAAGGCTGGGTTCGGTGGCTCAGCCTGTAATCCCGCACCTTGGGGAGGCTGAGGTGAATGGATTGCCTGAGCCCGTGGGTTCGAGACCCGCCTGGGCAGGCGAAACCTCATCTCTACAATAAATCAAAAAATCAGCCGGGAGTGGTAGGACGCACCTGCAGTTCCAGCTACATGGAAGGCTGAGGCGTAAGGATCGCTGGAGCCCAGCAGGTCGAGGCTGTGGTGGCCAGGAGCGGCCACTGCACTCCAGTCTGGGTGACAGAGTGAGACTCCAATTCAAAAAAAAAAAAAAAAGTCAGAACAAAACCTTCAGGAGATGAATGATTACTTCAAGAGACCCAATCTAAGAGTAATTGGCCTTCCTGAGGCAGAGAGAGAGAGTCAGAGGTCACACTGGAACAAATATTCCATTTAATCATTCAAGAAAACTTCCCTCATCTCAGCAGTGATGAAAATATTCAACCTATAATCCCGAGCCTTTGGGAGGCTGAGGTGAGTGGATTGCCTGAGCCCGCGGGTTCAAGACCTGCCTGGGCAGCGAGACCTCATCTCTACAATAAATCAAAAAATCAGCTGGGCATGGTAGCGCATGCCTGTAATTCTGGCTGCTTGGAAGGCTGAGGCGGTAGGATCGCCAGAGCCCAGCAGGTCGAGGCTGTGGTGACCGGAAGCAGCCACTGCACTCCAGACTGGGTGACAGAGTGAGATTCCAACTCAAAAAAAAAAAAAATTCAAGCACAAGAAATTAAGAGAACTCCTGCAAGACAGCAAATGAAAAGACCAACTGCCAGACACATAATAATTTGCCTGAAAAAAGTAGCTATAAAAGAAAAAACCCTAAAGGCAGCAAGAGAAAAAGAACAGATGACCTACTAGGGAAGACCAGTTAGAATAGCAGCAGATTTATCCACAGAAACCATTCAGGCTAGGATAGCCTGGAGCCCTATCTTCAAAGTTCTAAAAGATAAACAATTTCAACCAAGAATAACCTACCCAGCCAAACTAAGCTTCATTAGTGAGGGAGAATTGAAATTTTTTCCAGATACCCAATCCCTAAAAACCTACGCTACCACCAGACAACCTCTACAAGAAACACTTAAGAAAGTACTGAACACAGAAGAAAAGGAAAAAAGAACAACAACGTTCTTGACAAGAGTACAGGCAAAAGATTAAAAACACAAATGAACCAACTCCAGAACCAAAAGAAAGACAACACACAAACAGAAAGAACAACAACTCTGAAAGAACGTTATGATAGGGATCAACTCTCACATTTCAATAATTAGTTTGAATGTGAAATGTCTAAATGCACCACTGAAAAGACATAGAATGGCAAAATGGATAAAATATCATCAGGCAACAATCTATTGCCTTCAAGAGATTCACTTCACTAGAAAGGACACCCACAGACTCAAAGTAAGTGTCTGGGAAACAAAGTTTCAAGTGAATGGAATAAAAAAGAAAGGAGGAGTAGAGATCTTAATTTCAGACAAAATACCCTTCAAGCTATTAAAAATCAAAAAAGATACAGAAAGACACTACATAATGATAAAAGGCTCAATCCATCAATAAGAAATATCTATCATAAACATATATGCACCCAACATAGTTGTGCCAACTTTCATAAAGCAACTTCTAGGAAAACTATTAAAGATATTGTCTCTAACACCAACATAACTGGGGACTTTAATACCCCACACAGAACCCTAGACAGATCATCAGGACAAAAAATCAGCAAGGGGATCCGGAACCTCAAAGTGACTTTGGACCAAATGAACTTAATTGATACCTATAGAACACTCCATCCAAAGACCACAGAATACACATTCTACTCATCACTGCATGGAACGTATTCTAAGATCAACCACATAATTGGCAATAAATCAAGCATAAGCAAACTTAAAAGTACCGAAATTCTACCATGCACCTTCTTGGACCACAATGGAATAAAAATAAACATTGACACCAACAAAGTCTCCCCAAAACCCACAAAGTCATGGACACTAAACAGCATGATGCTAAACAACTACTGGGTCTATGATGAAATCAAAACAGAGATCAAAAGAAACCTGGAAACAAATGAAAATGAAGAAACATCTTACCAAAATCTCTGGGATGTCTTAAAAGCTGTAATAAGAGGAGAATTTATATCCCTACAAACACACATGATGAAAATGGAAGGAACACAAATTAACAGCCTAACAAGCAACCTAAGGAAGCTGGAAATGAAAGACCACAAAAACCCTAATTTCAGCAGAAGAATCCAGATCACCAAAGTTAAAGCCCAAATCCAGGACATAGAAGACAAAAAGACAATACAAAAAATCAATGAAACCAAAAGTTGTTTCTTCAAAAGTATAAACAAGCTCGATGGGCCCCTAGCTAGACTGACCAAGAAAAAGAAAGAAAAAACCGAAATAATCACAATCAGAAACACAAAAGATGAAGTCACATCTGACCCTGAAGAAATACAAAAGATCATTAGAGACTACTATGTACACTTGTATGGAAACAAACTTGAAAACCTTAAGGCAATGGAGGACTTTCTGACATCACACAACCTACCTATGTTGGAACAAGAAGAAATTGAGACCCTAAATCGACCAATAACAATCAAGGAAATCTACTACGTAATAAGAAAACTACCTACAAAAAAAATCCCTGGTCCAGATGGCTTTCCAGGAGAATTCTACAAGACATTTAAGGAGGAGCTGATACCAATCCTACTGAAGGTATTTCAGGTGATTGAAAAAGATGTAAATCTCCCCAAATCATTTTTCAAAGCCAACATCACATTGATACCCAAGCCAGGTAAAGATCCAACAAAGAAAGAGAACTACAGGTCAATATCTTTGATGAACATAGATGCTAAAATCCTCAACAAGACCCTAGGAAACCGGATTCAACAATACATCTCAAAAATCATCCATCACAAGTTATCTCTCTTTGCAGATGATATGATTGTGTACCTTGCAAACCCAAGAGAATCTGTCAAAAACCTCCTTACACTGATAAAGGCCTTTGGCAAAGTCACAGGATACAAAATAAATGTGCAAAAGAGAATCACATTTCTTTACACCAATAATAAACAAACAGAAACCCAAATAAAAAGCACAATTCCATTCACAATATCCCCCCCAAAATGAAATACCTTGGCATCTTCCTAACCAGAGACGTGAAAGACCTTTACATTGAAAACTAGAAAACACTGCTCAAAGAAATCAAAGACGGCACAAACAAGTGGAAAAATATCCCATGCTCATGGATTGGAAGAATCAACATTGTGAAGATGTCCATCTTAACTAAGGCAATCTACAGATTCAATGCAATACCCATCAAATTACCAGTAACATTCTTCTCACACCAGAAAATACAACACAGGAATTCATATAGAAACACAGACGTCCAAGAATAGCCAAAACAATACTCAGCAAAAAAACCAAAAAACAAAGCAGGTGGTATCACATTACCAGACTTCAAACTTTACTATAAAGCTATAATTATCAAAACAGCTTGGTATTGGTATGGGAGCAGGCATATAGATCAATGGAATAGAATTGAGATTCCAGAAGCAAAACCTCAACTTCTCAACCAACTCATCTTCGACAAAGCCTCCACCACCTACCACTGGGGAGAGGAGAACCTATTCAGTAAATGGTGCTGAGAAAACTGGCTGACCACATGCAGAAGATTGAAGCCGGACCCCTATCTATCCCCATGCACAAAGGTTAACTGCAAATGGATCAGAGACCTAAATGTAAAACCTTAAACCATAAGAACCTTAGAAAATGAAGGACATACCCTCATGGAAATTGGAACTGGCATCCAATTCCTGAACAAAACCCGAAACCCACAAGTCATAAGAGAGAAGATAGACAAGTGGGAACTTATTAAACTGACAAGCTTCTGCTAAGCCAAAGAAAGCATCAAGAGAGAAAGGGAGACAGCCTACAGACT
>NW_007245514.1:0-33867 GCF_000164805.1 Carlito syrichta | reverse complement strand
AACAGACACTTCACAAAGGAGAGACATTCGAGCAGCCAACAGACACATGAAGAAATGTTCAGCCTCACTAATCATCAGGGATATGCAAATCAAAACCACACTGAGATACCCCCTTACTCCAGTCAGACTGGCAATTATCAACAACTCAAAAAATAACAACTGCTGGAGAGGGTGTGGCGAAAAGGGAACACTGTTGGTGGGAGTGTAAACTAGTGCAACCTTTGTGGAAAGCAGTGTGGCGATTCCTAAAAGCTCTAAATATCAATCCCCCATATGACCCTGCAATCCCCCTACTAGCAATGTATCCTTAGGAAGTCAAATCACTCTATAAAAAAGATACCTGCACACGTATGTTTATTGCAGCATTGTCCACAATAGCAAGAACCTGGAAGCAACCATGCTGCCCATCAAAAGAGGACTGGATTAAAAAAATATGGTGTATATACATGATGGAATATTAGGCAGTCATAAAAATGAACAAAATCATGAATTTCGTAGCAACCTAGATGGAACTAGTGTCTATAATACTGAGTGACCTCTCACAGAAACAAAGATCCGAGTATCACATTTTCTCCCTCATATAATGGACCTTGAACATCCAATGTAATAGTATAAGAAAATGACTGACACTAGTGGGAAACTATGGTGGGGGGTTGGAGACGGGATTAATGGTAGCAAACATCTGTCTGGGGATGGGGAAACACCTCTTATCAACAGGGTGCCTGGACAAAACGTATTTGTATACCTAACCCTTAACTGTACCCCCACATTATGATAATAAAAAACATTGATAAAATATAAAATAAAATAATAAAATTTAAATAAAATTTTAAATATATATTTATATTTATTTTAATAAATATTAATAAATAAATATTAATCATATTTTCTCAAGGTACAACACATTATAGTGATTTCAGTGAAATATTTTAAGACATTTGTCCATTGTTTTGTATACTTGTTAGGTTGTGTAAATGGTATATATAAAAATACTCTGTTCCTTTTCTCTGTTTTTATGACATTTTAAGTAAAATTACTTGCTTTAAGAGTGCATTTTACTGTATCTATGCTTTTAGACCAGCTTTCAAAAGTCAATATTGTTCTCATGTGATACTTGTTTGGAATTTTATACAACATTGGACAACATTCCTCATCCAATTAGATGACAGCTTTTAATTTAACAGTTTGTGTCTTCAAACCATTCATTGGTCACCTACTTCCTGCAGCTCAAAACTAGAAAGTGAACTCAAAACAGGCAAGGAGATCTCTAATTTTTATGCTCCAGCCAGAAGGATCCCCACCCTGAATCTGAAATTCAGGATATTAACTTTGATGAGTCATTTTTTAAAAGATGCACATGTCCATTTCACTTCTCTGGCATGGCAGAGTCATTTATACTATTCTGGGAGGTATGGTTAGTAATGGAAAGAAAGATTGCTAAGCAGAAAATTGAGAGCAGTGAATCACTTCTTTCCCATTTAGGAGACAGGGCACTAGATTGGCTACACCAAAGAGAGAAAAGAAAGTAGTATGATATGATAGAAAAGAATCTGGGCTTTGGACCTTGACAAACTAAAATACAACTCCCAGTCTCACCATTGAGGGATATGTAACCTTGGGGAAAGATTCCAAGCCACAGTTTTCTCAACAATGAGAGTTGTTATCATGCACAGCCACTCTGGTCATTGCTGACACTTTGTAGGCGGTTAGGGTCATATGAACACCCATGTCTTCATAAATACTGCCTTTCTCTGTCAACTGTGGTTCCAAACTGGCATTCAAAGAAATACTTGGCTACTATTCATCTCTACTATTTGAATGAGAAAACTAGTCCAAGATTCTAAAAATATCCTAATAGAGCCACAATATCACTAATAAGATCACAGCACTTTCTCATGCTCACCCAGAGAGCAATCCTGAGGCCAAACAATCCATGAGGAGGGATTTTAGATAGACAAGCAGACATTTTATCTACAGCTACCTCCTTCCTTCACAAAATACCCACAGAGAATCTCTGCTTCTCGAGTTTAAGATACTTCACTTATGAAGTGAATTTCACAAGTTTTCACCTATTGGGTGCTTTATAAATTTTAATTAGAGAATGCATGTGTTCATCCCAAATGTCCTATGTGGGTTATAAGAAAATTATGCTATTTTTAAAGGTATGGCCATTGGTATAAGAGAGGCCACAAATGACAACTTTAGTCTAATAAGTGTTTTAAGATCCATGCTCTATGTTTACAACAGCAAAAACATGGAACCAACCATGTTACTGCCCATTGATACTGGACTGGATAAAGAAAATGTGGTAGATATACACAATGGAATATTATGCAGCCATAATGAAGGACAAACATAAGTACTTTGCAGCCACTTGGATTGATTTAGAGTCTATCATACTCAGTGGTCTATCACAGAACCAGAAAACGGTGTACGACGTGTTTTCACTCATAAGCAAATCTTGATCAATTATCATAATACTATAGGAAAGGGATTGGAAGTAGTGAAAAGCTGCCAGGGAAGCAGGCTCATCTCATCAACAAGGATTCCTGCATAATGAACACTTGTATACCTAACCCTGAATTGTACCCCACATCTTTAAAATTAAAAATTAAAAATAATTAATTGTATTTCTTGTTTTAAAAAAAAGATCTATGCTCTAAACACTCTTGAAAATATCATAGATGTTTCTTAACCAAAACGGGTTTATATATTTGTATAGCAATTCTGAATTTTTCTCAGAAATCTGTATTTTATGTTTTTTAGCTCCAAGATTTATATATGAAATATGATTTATAGCTATGTTAAAAAAGAACGAACATTCTATTTTTGCCCTTTTTGTGTTACAGATTTCTCTTGTACAGTTCCTTATTGAAAATTATCTCTCAATCTTTAAAGACATCACTTCTCTCTTGGAGAAAAGAGCAATAAATTATAACAAAGAGAAGACTTCAGGCGAGATGCCTTCAGGTGAGGTGGTTTCAGGAGAGAACGTCTTGAGTGACAAGGCTTCAGGATAGAAAGCTTCACATGACGCAGCTTCAGAAGAGAAGGTCTCGGGTGACTGAGATTCAGGAGAGAAGGCTTTGGCAAAATGACTTCAGGTGAGGTAGCATTGGGATAGAAGGTGTTAGGAAAGACTTCAGTCAAGAAGGCTTCAGGCACCATAAATAATTTAACTGGTTTGATGAGAAACAGTCATCTAAGCTGCTAGGGGTCAAGGAAAATGCTCAGACTGTGGCTGTCCTAGAACTCAAGACATGCCCCTATCACAATGATGCAGGTCCCAGGACTCCCTCTGCTCCTTTTTCACAAAGTTGGCTCTAAAGTCAGGGGTTTATACACTGTCATGAGACCAATGAAAGGATAAGACATTCTATGTTAGTGAGGGGCTGAGAGGAAGGGGGATGCAGAGGGAGAGACTGATCCTGAGGACAGGTCTTGGAAGTCTGGGGCACATGTCTACCCAGAAGAAGAAAGAAAAAAATCTGATGCCCTGGAGAGAGATATCACCTTGTCCCTGCTGGGCTTCCTGCTGTACTGCCTTCCAGGGTAGACTCCTCAGGGAGGCCAAGCTCCTAAGATTGCCCTGTAAACTGCACAATGACCTGGCCAGGTGAGTCCAGGAGGATTAGGCTATGCAAAGACCTGAAACTGAGGTACACGGAGGCAAAGACCTGAAACTGAGGTACACGGAGGCATAGACACTGGCCAGCTTCATCCTCTAGAGAAAGGACTGTGGACAGTAAAGATGAGATACATGAGCATTTCTAGGTCTCAGGCAGCAGGGGTGATGTGTCCTGTCTTTGAGTCCTGGTGCTGTGGATTCCAGCTGGGAGCCTTCACCTGGCTCTGAGCTAGAATCTCCTGTCCTCTGCCCACGGAGACCAGCAGCTGTGTCTCCATAGGTCCCTGAGGAGTCATAGAACAGTCCTTTCAGGCACACTTTCTTTCAGGATCATCTATCCAGGCAGGGCTCAGAATCAGGGGCTAGGATGTGGGGTTTGACAGCCCAGGAGAGGCTGGTTTTCCTGAGGGGTCCTTTTTCACTCCAAGCTGCTGGAGGGGATAAGGGGAACTTTGAGAGCTCTGGCCAACGGAGGGTGCTCAGTATGAAGAGGAGTATGGGGGTCTCTAGAATGGCCAGGGCTCCCCTCCTCCCTCTTGTTGGTTATTCCCCAGGTGGCTGCAGCTGAGCATCAGGACTGGGGTTAAAAATACTAGAGACCCTGCACACATCCATGTCCATATATCCATCTGTCTCACTCTGTATCTGTCCTGACGTTCTTTGCTGAGTCAGCCAGCTGCAATGTCCAAGTCTGTAGGGCAGATGGCCACCATCTCCTGCACTGGAAGCAGCAGCAATTCTGGGCATTGATATGTGTCCTGGTACCAGCAGCTTCCAGGCTATAGTGACTCAGAATCTCTCCTTGTCAACAACTCCTGGAGCAGGCTGTGCTTTGGTTGCTCACCTGGGGTAGCATCAGTGAGGTTCAACCAGCTAAGCCTTCACTGCTGAACAGCATCAATAAGGCTGAGCAAGGTGAACTAGCTCATCATCCAGTGCCTTCCTTGCCTGATTTTGTCAAGGCCCATCAGAGGCTGAGTTCCAACCCCTATTCCTCTCACTGAGTTTAATGGAATGGTAGAAGACAAAGCTAATCAGCACTCACTATCCCCAACTCCTGATACTAGTGACCATGGGGGCCAGTGAGGAGCTAAGCTTTGGCTCCCACCTATTGATACGAGTAATGAATGGAGGAAGGCAGTCAGGGTCATTGGCACTAGTTTGTTCCCCTCCTCTCTCTGGTGTTAGTGAGATACAACAGAATTCAGTGGGTGCTAATCATTTACCCTGTCTTAAAAGGGGATGTGTCTGTACAAATCGTTGTTCCTAATTTTTCATGATAGTGTCATTAGCTCTGAGTGAGAGTCAGGTCCTAGTTATTCTTTGGTCATACTGACATACACTTGACAACACTTGACATACAGCTCTATGTCTTTCAGCTACAACTCAACAGGAGAATCACCTGGTAGAAGAAAGACTAAATGGTGCCCAGAGGTTCAAAATATAATGTCCAAAATTGCTAGCACTCAGTTTTAAAAGTTCATATCAAGGACCAGGAAAAGCACATCTTAAATGAGAGAGGAAAAGCAACACACATGAACATAGAAATAACTCAGAGGCTGGTATTTTGTGGCAGAGATTTTTAAAGAAATAATTATAAAATCTCTTAAATGAGTAACTTCAAACACTCTTGAAACAAATTGGACAGGAGAAAAATCTCAGAAAAAAATAGTACTTATACAATGAAACCAAATGGAAATTAAAGACCTGAAGCATACAATCAATGAAATTAAAAGAGAAAGCTTGGGCAACCTCATTCAGGTACCCTCCCACTGTGGGAGATTTTCTGTCTTCTTAATAAATTACACCTTTTTTCTTTTAAAAAAAGAGAAAGCTCAGGTAAGACTCATGATCTGGTAACATCTGAGATTCAGTCCTTTGAGAGGGTATTCCATTACATGATAATAACATAGAAATAAGGTAGTAATGATACAAAAAGCAATGCGTTTAGCTTGATTTAGGGAAAAATTAAAGTGAAAAATATATAAAATATATAAAAAGATGAAATAATATTTATTTGTTGGGGAAAAAAAGAGCTATTTCTAACTTATCATAATTTTTCCATTACTTTTTTCTTGAGAATAATGGTTTCAGCAGAAGGGCTGTGAATATTCTCAGTGATAAGCAAGGCTGAAGCACTCTTCCATCTTCATATGTATGATCCCTTGGCCCCTGCTCACTGGCCTAGTTAGAGGTGACATCAGGTATTTTCTCCCATGGAGCAAAACCAGAGCTTATGTCACCATCTGCCTGGGTTCTTATGCCTGCTACACAAAAAACCAATTTATTGAGGCAGTAACCATAACAGTAAAGAAATATTTGAACTATTGCAAGGCATCCAAGCAGAAGATTGAAGATATTTCTCCAATCCACCTCCTGAGGATTTCTAGGATTGAGTTTTTTAAGATAATTTGAGAAACAGAAGGCTAGGGAATGAACACCGCCGATTGGGAGTAAAGTCATGGAATTTACTTTAACCTTTAACTTATGCCTGCAACTTGATAGGACTCAAACCTTTTTTATAGTTTTTTTTTACCATATGTGTCTATATTAATTCTATGTGGGCTGTTTTACTTGCAACAGCCCAGTCTCTGACAGTTGAACTGATCCCTGGGCTAAGCACTCAGAATCTGATAGTGCTGGAGGTGGTGGTAAAGGTTACTCTCTTTTCACATTCATGGTGATTTCAGAGACCAGCGTTTGGAGGGATCCCACTATACGCCTCCTTCAGTCCTTTTATGTGTCTGTTATTGTTTCAAAGTCCAGTTCTTTGACTGTGATGACTCAGCAGCCCTCCAAGGCTGTGTCTACTGGAGGTACAGTCACTCTCACCTATGGCTCCAACACTAACACTATAACCGGCAGTCCCTATTTATACTGGATGCAGCAGATGTCTGACTAAACCCCCAATATTGATTCATGATGCAGACAAATAACAATCCTGTATGCCAGTCTGCTTCTCAGGCTTCTCCAGGGGACAAAGGTGACATGAACCTCTCAGGGGCCCAGTCTGAGAATGAGACTGAGTACTACTGCAAGCTACACTTCAGTGGTGCTGATGAAGTGACAGAACCAGATGGAGAACCAAGATATAATCTTACTGTTAACTGAATCTGGGTACACATATAACCAGGTGATATTAGGATCACATGACCAGATACCTGAAGTCTCAGGACAGCCTAATATCAAGTATTCAGAGGAAAGGTAAAATAATGAATCAGAATTGATTTCTTTTCCTCTTTCAATTCAAAAGCTGAGGAAATTTATGAATGACTTTGTAGTAATTGTTCCAGAAAAGCATAATGTAAGCATTTTATGATTCAAAAGAAATAACGTTAACTGGATGAGATCTAAATGCTAAGTTAAAGTATATAAGTATATTTATTTGAGAAGAAATAATTTTCAGTGCTGTACTTTGCCAGCTAGAAAAAAGAGAGGAAACCCTCTATTTATAGTTAACTAAAGTTATTTTTAATTACATGGTAACTGAATGGAATTGCATAAAATTTTAAAATATTAAAAATTATAGTTTTTTACAAGAGATTATTTTTACAAATGTCATTTGTGAAATATTTTTCTAAAAAATATATGTAAAAATTCTAACCTCCAGCTATTCCAAGTGACAGTATTTAAAAATAACATCCTTGCAGCTATAATAGTTAAGGTCAGGCCATTCTCAAGTAAGGTAGCCTCTTAATTCAATATGCCTGGTATTATTGTAAGAATACAGCCCTGAGGAGACAGGGAGACACAGGGAGAACTTTATGTAAAAATGAAGACATAAAATGAAGTTATTCAGCAGTCGAACAAGAAAACACCAAAGATCACCAGCAACCAAAGAGGTGTCAGGAAAGAATTCCCCTACAGATGTCAGAGGGCACTTAGTCCAGCCCTGTAGCATTTGGACATCAACCACCACTATTGTCAGACAGTTTCTTTGATTTTAGGCTATCTGTTTATGGTCATTTTTGTGTCAGTTCAAGGAAACAAATATACCAAGCAACATTATAACTGTTTTTGTAATTGCATACATTTTTTCTTCTTTTGTCCAATTTTCCCACAAACATTACTACATGTATCTTCATATAGTATCTAGTATACATTGTCATTGGAATACACAGTAGATATAAGCAATTCACACTGTCTTTGTAAAGTTTCTAAATATACAAATAATGTTTAACTTTTTTGTAGGTGTAAAAATTGTGGCTAATAGATGATTCCAATTTATGAAGTTGATCTTTTTTTTTTTTTTGAGTGTTCATGGCAGCTTTACTTCCAATAGCCCAATACTTGAAACAAACAAATGTCCACCAGCACGTGAATGGATAAACAAATTGTGGTATACAGTAGGTACTCTACATACAAATGAATTCCATTCTGAGAGCACATTCATAAGTCCAATTTGTTCATAAGTTCATAACAAAATTAGCCTACGTACCCAACTAACACAACTGGCTATACAGTAATGCATTGTAATAGGCATTGTCACACAAATAATACATAAAAAACAAACACACAAAAAAGAAAAAATTGTAATCTTACAGTACAGTACCTTGAACACATGTAACAATGTATGAAAGACAAGTGAACTAACTTACATGTTTGCACATGTGAATGCACATTTCCATTTTTGAAAGTTTGCAACTTGAAGGTTCATATGTAGGGGACTTACTTTAATCAAACAATAAAATACTACTCAGCAATAGAAGGAATGAACTACCAGTACATGCAATAGCAGAGAACAAGCTCAAAATAATTATGCAGCACCAGAGTCCATCCTTCATGTTCCATTTCTATGAAGCTCTAGAGAAGATTAATTTAATCTATACTGACAGAGAGCAGATCATTAGATTGCTAGGGGTTGATGGGAAAGCTGACTGGGAAAGGACTCAAGAGAATTTGAGGGGTAATGAACATATGTTGCATATTTTGGGGGGAGTAACTTTATTTTTTTAAATTTTTTTTAATTTTAAAACTGTGAGGTACAGTTAAGGGTTAGGTATACAAATATTCATTGTACAGGTACCTTTGTTTTGTGTTTTTTGTTTCGTTTTGTTTTGAGTTGGAGTCTCACTCTGTCACCCAGACTGGAGTGCAGTGGCCGCTCCCGGCCACCGCAGCCTCCACCTGCTGGGCTCCGGTGATCCTTCCACCTCAGCCTTCCAAGTAGCCGGAATTACAGGCATGTGCTACCATGCCCGGCTGATTTTTTGATTGATTGTAGAGATGAGGTCTTGCTGCTCTGGCGGGTCTCGAACCCACGGGCTCAGGCAATCCACTCACCTCAGCCTCCCAAAGGCGCGGGATTACAGGCTGAGCCACCAAGCCCGGCTTACAGGTACCTTTGTTAATGAGGTGTGCCACCATTTCCCCAGACAGGTATTGACTACTGTTAATCCCACCTCCTTTCCTCCCTGTTCCCCTCCCCATAGTTTCCTGTCACTGTCAATACTTTTCTTACAGTATTACCAGTAATTGTTTAAGGTCCACTTATGAGTGAGAACATGCAATACTCAGATCTTTGTTTCTGTGAGAGATCACTCAGTATTATAAACTCCAGTTCCATCCAGGTTGCTGCGAAATTCATGATTTTGTTCTTTTTTATGGCTGCACAGTATTCCATTGTGTATATGGACCACAGTTTTTAAATCCAGTCCTCTTTTGATGGACAGCACAGTTGGTTCCATGATCTTGCTATTGTGAACAATGCTGTGATAAACATACCTATGCAGGTATCTTATTTATAGAGTGATTTGAGTTCATCAGGGTATATTCCCAGTAGATGAATTGCGGGGTCATATGGAAGGTTGATTTTTGAGCTTTTAGGAATCACCACACTGATTTCCACAGAGGCTGCACTAGTATACACTCCCACCAGCAGTGTAGAACTGTTCCCTTTTTGCCACAATCTCTCCATCATCTATTATTTTTTGAATATTGAAAATGGCCTTTCTGATTGGAATTAGGTGTTGTATCAGTGTAGTTTTAATTTGCATCTCCTTGATGAGTAGTGAGGCTGAACATTTCTTCATGTATCTGTTGGCTACTTGTATGTCTTCTTTTGAGAAGTGCTTGTTCATATTGTTTGCCCACTTTGTAATGGTTTTTTTTTTTCTTTTCAGCATGTTTTGAGTTTCTTTAGATACTTGATGTTAGGCCTTTGTCAGACATGGAGTTGGCAAATACTTTTTCCCAGTCTGTGGGCTGTCTCCCTGCTCTCTTGATGGTTTCTTTGGCTTGTCAGTTTAATGAGGTCCCACTTGTCTATCTTATCTCTTATTTCCTGTGCATTTCGAGTTTTGTTCAGGAATTGAATGCCAGTTCCAACTCCCATAGGGTGTGTCTTGCATTTTCTAAAGTTCTTATGGTTTGAGGTTTTACATTTAGGTCTCTGATCCATTTAGTGTTAATTTTTGTGTATTGGGATAGACAGGGGTCCTGTTTGAATCTTCTGCATGTGGTCACCCAGTTTTCCCACCACCATTTATTGAAAAGGTGCTCCTCTCCCCAGTGGTGAGCGGTGGAGGCTTTGTCGAAGATGAGTTGGTTGAGAAATTGAGGATTTCCTTCTGGAATCTCAGTTCTATTCCATTGGTCTATGTACCAGTTCTTGTACCAATAACAGGCTGTTTTGATATTTGTAGTTTTATAGAAAAGTTTAAAATCTGGTATTGTGATACCTCCTGCTTTTTTTTTTTTTTTTCCTAAGTATTGTTTTGGGTATTCTTGGTCGTTTGTGTTTCCATATGAATTCCTGTATTGCTTTTTTCTAGATCCGAGAAGAATGTTGCTGGTAATTTGATGGGTATTGCGTTAAATCTTTAAATTGCCTTAGGCAAGATGGACATCTTAACAATGTTGATTCTTCCAATCCATGAGCATGGGATATTTTTCCACTTATTTGTGTCATCTTTGATTTCTTTGAGCAGTGTTTTGTAGTTTTCATTGTAAAGGTATTTCATGTCTCTTGTTAGGAAGATGCCATGGCATTTCATTTTTTTGTGTGGCTATTGTGAATGGGATTGTGCTTTTTATTTAGGTTTCTGTTTGTTTATTATTGGCGTAAAGAAATGTGATTGTCTTTTGCACATTTATTTTATACTCTAAGACTTTGCCAAGGTCCTTTACCAATGCAAGGAGTTTTTCTGACAGATTCTCTTGGGTTTTCAAAGTACACAATCATGCCAGTTGCACAGAGACATAACTTGACTACCTCTTTTCCGATTTGGATACCCCCAATTGCCTTCTCTTCTCTGATTGCTCTAGCCAGGACATCCAATACTATATTGAACAGGAGGGGTGAGAGTGGGCATCCTTGTCTGGTTCCAGTTTTCAGGGGAAATGGTTCCAATTTTTATCCACTTAGGAGTATGCTGGTTGTGGGTTTCTTGTAGATGGCTTTTACTATTTTGAGGTATGTTCCACGAATGCCTAGATGTTCGAGGGTTTTTATCAATAAGCAGTGCTGGATTTTATCAAAAGCTTTTTCTGCATCTAATGATACAATAACGTGGTTTTTGTTTTGATGTCTGTTGATGTATTTAATTACATTTTTGGTCTTATGAATATTTAACCAGTCTTGCATCCCACAGATGAAGCCTATTGGTCATAATGGGTGACTTTGGAATGTGTTGTTGAATCTGGTGCTAGGATCTTGTTGAGAATTTTAGCATCTATGTTCATCAAAGATATTGGTCTGTAGTTCTCTTTCTTTGTTGGATCTTTACCTGGCTTGGGTATTAATATGATGTTAGTTTCATAAAATGATTTTGGGAGAGTTCCATCTTTCTCAATTGCCTGCAATACTTTCAGTAGGATTGATATCAGTTCCTCCTTAAATGTCTTATAGAATTCTGCTGGAATACCATTTGGTCCAGGGGTTTTTTTTGTAGGTAGTTTTCTTATAACATAGTCAATTCCCTTGATTGTTATTGGTCTGTTTAGGGTCTCAATTTCTTCTTGTTTCAACCTAGGCATGCTGTGTGACACCAGAAAGTCCTCCATTTCTTTCCAGTTTTCAAGTTTTTTCCATACATGTGTACTTAGTAGTCTCTAATGCTCTTTCATATTCCTTCAGGATCTTATGTGACTTCATTTTTTTGTTTTGGGGTTATGTTTATTTGATCTTTTTCTCTCTTTTTCTTGGTCATTCTAACTAGGGGACCATCGATCTTGTTTATCCTTTCCAAGAAACAGTTTTTTGTTTCATTGATTTTTTTTGTACTATCTTTTTGTCTTCTATGTTCTGAATTTAGGCTTTTATTTTGGTGATCTATAATCTTCTGCTGAAGTTAGGGTTTTGGTGGTCTTGTTTTTCCAGCTTCCTTAGATGCCTTGTTAGGCTGTTAATTTGTGATCCTTCCATTTTCTTCATGTGCATTTGTAGAGATGTGAATTCCCCTTTTACTACAGCTTTCATGGCATCCCAGAGATTTTGGTAAGATTTTTATTCATTTTATTTGTTTCCAGGTATCTTTTCTTTTCTTTTTTTTTTTTTTTTTGAGTTGGAGTCTCACTCTGTTGCCCAGACTGGAGTGCAGTGGCTGCTCCCAGCCACCGCAGCCTCACCTGCTGGGCTCCGGCAATCCTTCCACCTCAAACTTCTGAGTAGCCAGAATTACAGGCATGCGCTACCACGCCCGGCTGATTTTTTGATTTATTGTGGAGATGAGGTTTTGCTGCCCAGGTGGGTCTCGAACCTGTGGGCTCAGGCAATCCACTCACCTCAGTCTCCCAAAGGCACGGGCTTACGGCCTGAGTCACTGAGCCCGGCTCCAGGTATATTTTAATCTCTGTTTCGATTTCATCATTGACCCAGGAGTTGTTTAGCATCATGCTGTTTAGTGTTCATGTCTTTGTGGGTTTGGGAGGAATCTTGTTGTTGATGTTTATTTGTATTCCAGTGTGGTCTGAGAAGGTGCATGGCAAGATTTGAATCTTTGAAATTTGTTTATGCTTGACTTATGGTCAAGGATGTGGTTGATCTTACAGAGTACGTTCCATGTGGTGATAAGTAGAATGTATATCCTGTGGTCATTGGGTGGAATGTTCTGTAGGTATCAATTAAATCCTTTTGGTCAAGAGTCACATTGAGGTTCCAGATCTCATTGCTGATTTTTTGTCCTGGTGATCTGTCTAGGGTTGTTATTGGGATATTAAAGTCCCCAGCTATGATAGTGTTGGAGTCAATATCTTTTGGGAGTTTAGTTAGCAGTTGCTTGATGAAAGTTAGTGATCCTATGTTGGGTGCATATATGTTTAGGATGGATATTTCTTATTGATGGATTGAACCTTTTAACATTATTTAGTGGCCTCTGTATCTTTTTAAATTTTTGATAGCTTAAGGGGTATTTTGTCTGAGATTAGGATCACGACTCCTCCTTTCTTTTGTGATCCATTTTCCTGAAATTTTGCTACCCATCTGCTTACTTTTAGTCTGTGTGTGTTCTTTTAGTGAGATGAGTCTCTTGTAGGCAATATATTGTTGTCTGGTAATATTTTATCCATTTTGCCATTCTATGTCTTTTCAGTGGTGCATTTAGTCCATTCACATTCAGGCTAGTTATTGAAATGTGAGAGTTGATCCTTATCATGAGGTTCTTATAGAGTTGTTGTTGTTCTTGTTTGTTTGCTTTCTTTCTTTTGGTTTTTGGGTTGGTTCATGTATGTTTTTTAATCTTTTTCCTGTACTCTTGTGAAGAACAGTGTTGTTCTTTTTTCCTTTTCTTCTTTGTTTAATACTTTTTTAAGTGTTTCTTGTAGAGGTGGTCTGGTGGCAGCATAAGTTATTAGCAATTGGATATCTGGGAAAGATTTTAATTCTCCCTCACTGATGAAGCTTAGCTTGCCTGGGTAGGTTATTCTTCATTGAAATTGTTTATCTTTTAGAACTCTGAAGATAGGACTCCAAGCTCTCCTAGCCTGAAGGGTTTCTGTAGATAAATCTGCTGCTGTTCTAATTGCTTCCTTGATGGGTAATCTGACCTTTTTCTCATGCTGCCTTTAGGATTTTTTCTTTTATACCTATTTTGGTTAGGTGAATTTTTATGTGTCTGGTAGTTGGTCTTCTCATTTGTTGGCTTGTAGGTATTCTCTGAATCTCTTGTGTTTGAATTTTTGCATCACTGATGAGATGTTGAAAGTTTTCTTGAATAATCTCATGGAATGTTTGTTCCAGTGTGGTCTCTGTCTCTCTTTCTTCCTCAGGAAGTCCAATTACTCTTAGGTTTGGTCTCCTGAAGTAATCGCTCATCTCTTGAAGGTTTTGTTCTGTCTTTTTAAGCTTCTTTTCTATGTTTTGACCATTAGCTAGTTAGTTCTATATTTTGGTCCTCAAGCTCTGAGATTCCTTCTGCTTAGCTAATTCTGCTTCCCATGCTTATCAGTTTGTTATTTATTTCATTCACAGTATTCTTTGCTAATGTTATCTCTGTTATTAACTCATTCCTGATTTTTCTCTTGTCTCTCCTCAATTCTTTTTAATCTCTCTAATAATGTCTTGATATCTGGGTTTGTAGTGTGAGATCAGTCATTCTGGGGGCTCTTCATTGTTTACATTCCAAAGTCTGTTTTCTCAAAGAGAAAAACTTCCCAGGGGTCTTTGAGGGACCCATATACTTCTTTTGGTTTTTCTTCATTTGTGTAGATTTTTTCTTCCCTTTTCCCTCTCCTTCCTTAATTCTGTTTTTCAGGGAAGGTGGGGTTAATTTTACTTCTCTGTGTTCAATCTCCTTCCTTATGAGGATCCTCTGACTTTGTTCACTTTTGAGACTGAACTGTGGGTTGGGGGCTGTTGTTTTGGCAGTTTTGAGATTTAATTGAGGGGCAAGCTGTGATTCAGAATATATCTGCAGATCCCAGTATCCACTAACAGGTGTATGGGCACCCTGGAATCCACTTCCCACTGCCTTACATTCTCTCCATGCAGTGGGTTTTAGGTTTGTTCCCTGAAACCAAAGGGGGTAAGAAAAAGGAAAATTATGGAAGAAGGGGTGGGATCCAGAGGAGGTTGGAGAGAGAGTAGAGTAAAGGAGAAAACATAAAAAAAAAAACAACTAATGAATGAAAATAAACACTAGGTCAAAAATAGTAAAAAAAATAGACAAACAAAGAAAATTCCCTAAAGCATACCAGCACTCACACAAAGACAATCCAATAAAATCATGCCTTTTGATGTGTTTTCCCCTAATACAAAGGTAGTCTAAATCAAAAAGCAAACAAAAGTGAACAAAACAAACAGTCAAAACAATAAAGTGAAAAACCCAAATAAGAAGCCAGACTAGCTCTGAGGTCTTTCCTGAGTGTCTAAAGTCTCTTCAGTTCTGATCTCTAGCCCGTCCCTTTTGCTCTTATTGCATGCAAACAGGATTATTCACAGTTTGGTTAGTTCCCTTGGCTTGCTGTGTGATAGTTCTGCCACACAGAACTGAGTTGTCAGTGTCTGATTCAGCATAGGGGAGGGGCTTCTGTCTCCTGTGTTACCTTAGAAAACAAGATGGAGGCTGCACTGAGATGGGCAGGGCGATGTGAATCTCTGCATAGAAAATGGCTTCCATGGGTGTCTCCCCCTTTGCAGATCCTTACTCTCCACTTGTCAGGACCCCAGCTGATAAGCTATGATGACAGGCAAAGAAGGTGTTTACCAGCATCAGGCACTAGGAAACAGGGAGGCAGCTGGGCACCTCAGCTGGTGTGCTGTGGGCAGCCTGGGCGGGGGGAGGAGGGAGCTGGGAATTCCCCAGAACTGGAGTTGGGAGCCACTACTGTTCAGCACCTGGCAACCACCACAGCATCAATCCCCTCTGGAGGCTGTAGTGTGAGGGAGGCAGTTTGCTGCATGGAACTGGACACAGCAACCACCACCCCCCCGGGTAGACAGCAGCCATGGGGGCACCTGAAATTGCCCTCAGGAGTCACCCCCTGTGGAGATCTTCACAATTCAACTTTTCCCATCACCATCTTGCCAAGCCTCTGTCGAAGTTGATCCTATTAAAACAATTCTGGTCATTTTTGTGATCTTGTTATGTCGCCAAAAGGAGATACCTTTCATTTTCTGAGGACATTGCTTCTGAAGACATTGCTGGTTCCATTATTCTTAGCATTTAATGCACAGAGTGGGGAAATAAAAAGCTGGTCTGTTGTGCAAGTTGTTTGGATGCAGAATAGTCTGAGGCATGGGGATCAATTCACAACCAAACCCACCAGTGCACACATTATATTAGCAATTATACAACTTTATTTTGCACATAAAATATCTGGTGATTTTGCTAATTTAGGATCTGATTCAATAGCTTTGTTATGGGCCCAACATTTCTCATTTCAAACAAACTCTCTATCCACAAAATCTACCTGCATTTTAAAAATATCACCAGAACCATAAAAATAGTATCAATCAACAATAAGGCAATGGCAGATGAAAAACAAAGATCTTTGGCAGAGAAAACTGGTGTGGGACTTATAAGAAAACTAACACACCATGCATGAAGCCTACTATAGAGGACAACTTCAAAGACGCAAGAGGATCAAACAAACAAACAAAAAAAACCCAAGCACCATCAAGGAAAGAAAACACACACACACACACACACACACACACACATACACACACACCAAAAATGACCTGGATATGCCAATCCCTAGGACTTCTGTCCAACCTTCCCACTGTCTTCTCCTCGTGTATCTTCTAAAGTGTGAATCATCCTCATCCTGTCCTCTACTCCTTGACTGATTTGATACTTTTCTCCACAATCCTTGGCTTTCTCTATTTCTACAATGCTATGCTCTGATAACCTCCTTATTAATTACTAAACTGTGTGTGGGGAGGAGAGGGTTTAATCAGAAAAGTCACTGATATATTTCAATCATTTTTTAGTATTAACACGTACAGCCCCTTTCTTGTTCTTATCATCTTATCTCTTGCTACCTAAAAAACCTTAAAATCAAGTAAATATGTATAGTTTTGTTTTAATCTCAGCAAATACTGGTTTCTCCCACTTGCTGGGTTTCTCCTCACTTTCCAAAGAACCCTGAGAACCACATAAGCATGCTCATTTATTCTCACAAACACTCACCACTCTGTCCTAATGTGACCACCAATTGAGAACTCAAGTAAAAATAGAAAACCTGACCTAGTGGAATGACTGAGAAGTAGATTCATAAATAAACTGTCATTCTTCTCCAATACACTTCTAATTTTATGGAGAATTTGTATGTGAAAGGAACTTTCCTCAGAGGACAACTTATAAAGCAGGAAGAATGGTGTTTCCTGTTCCTATCGAGGCGGCCCACATATTAAACTAAAGACTGAGGTGAGATAGGAGCCTGCCCTGAAGACAGACCCTGGCTCTACCCTTGGGCAGGGAGCAGGCAGTGGTCAAGGCCCTGGTGAAGGCAGGATTCTCTGTTAGGGCCACCTGGCATCTGGTCATAGACACAAATGGCCTGGGCCTGGGCAGCAATAGGTGCTGTGGGCCTGCTACTGAAGGCTCTGTGTGGGTCTCAGCTGAGAAAATAAACCCTTTACCCTTGTCTCTCCTGAAAACTTCCTGGCATCAGCAGTTGAGTCCTATCTAAGCTCCTGGAGAGCCAAGGCCCATCCCCTAGGAATGATATCCATCTATTGGGGTTACACTCAAGCCTAGAGAGAGGTGGCTAGTCGGTATAAAAAAATCACATTTGCATGAATATCCCCTCTCCCTCAACTGGGGATACAGGGGAAATAAGATGACCTGCAGCATGTCTACCTCATAGTGTCCTGGGGTGTCTGCATTATGGTCTGGACTCCAGTCCTTCTCCTCACCTTCTTCCTTCACTGCAAAAATCAGGATGGTTCTCAGCATGCTGTTCCCTTTTATCCCTGACATCACCTCTAGTCCACATGCCAGAAATGTCCCTCCTTGTTCTTCCAGGACTTAATGGTTGTCTGTGTTTTTAGGGTCCCTCTCCCATCCTGTGCTGACTCAGTTGCCCTCTGCATCTGCCTCCCTAAGAGCCTTGGCTGAGCTCACCTGCAATTTGAGCAGTGGCCATAGAACCTACATCATGCTTGTCATCAGAAGCAGCCAGAAAAGACCCCTCAGTACTTGATTATGTTTACAGTGATGGAAGCCTCAGCAAGAACATGGGATCCATGATCACTTCTCAGACTTTGGTTCTGGAACCAACCATTACTTAACTATCTCTGACATCCAATCTGAAGATACCTGCAGTGTGTCTCATAGCATTGCCGTTCCATATAGGTAGAGCACAGTGATGCAGATAAATGTGGTAGTGGGACAAAAACTGTTTACTCCACTACAAAGTCTGTTACATTCCCTTCAGAAAAACTGTCTGATGACCTAAAAACTCAAACATGTTAATTAAAAAAAAAATTATGAGTTAACTAGATGCATTCTACTTTGTGCCAAGAGTTCCCTGGTAGCACCAAAAACAATCTCTAAGGAAAAGGATGTGACTTTTAGATATTTCACATTTTCTTAAAATATATATTCATCATAGTAAAATTATGAAAAATTAAAAGACACAGGAAATTATTGCCATACATACACACACAAAGATCTAAAGGGACCATCCCCAATGAAGTACAGACATTGTGTTTACTTCATAATGAATTCAAATTAGTTTTTATGAATGCTTAAAGCAAGAAAATGTCAACAATAAAGAACAGTATAGGCAGAATGTCTTGCCAAATTGAAATCATATGTGGTGAAAAAAAACGACTGATCTAAAGATACATTAATACTATCAGGTCCTGGGAGCAGAATAAAAATAAGAAAAAACAAAATGTACAGAAACTGAGATTTCCATTTGCTACTCAAATGTGCTATCATACACATAACAAAAGTCCCAAAAGGAATGAATAACATAAAAAGTGCAGAATGTCTTTTGTTATTTTCCATAGATGACTTATTTTAAGTCTCATTTCCCCCCTCCCACAAAAGCAGGTGGGATTTTGAGTCTGAGAATCTTAAGTTATATCTCATTTGTCAGGTCTACTTTACATGTCATGAGTTGTTCTAAGATGGCTGTTTTGGAAGATATTTATAACTCTCATTCCTTCATACAGTGTCATGGGGGTTGGGGATTTTGATCTCCACATGTGTTTGAATATTATAATGCTCATCCCCTCTTTTCATTGCCACAAACTTAGCTATGTGTTAGGAGAAATAAGATTTAAAATCTTTTGTTGACTTTCTCTGCAGAGAGTCAGTAAGATCAAGGAAGATGTTCACCTTCTCATACTGATGCTACAGATGGTTTTTTTGAAGTCTTTCCTAACTTCTCTGCCTTAGGATTTGTATGTAATATGCATGGTTGGATGTAGAAGCTGATGACATTTTATGATTTCCACTGCAGAATGAACCATCTTCTTTAAATCTGGTGAGTTCCAACTTGTAGAATTACTGAGTCTACTTGGTCTACAGGGTAAGCCAGTGAGAGTCTGGGACATTTCATCATGGCCTGCCTTTACTGAAGGTGTGCAGTGAATTCAGTCTAGCAAATTTTGCTAAGGGGAGTTCAGTTTCTTGTTTCCATGGGAACAGAGTTATAAGCTTATAATTGCCTCCACCTGTGTAACTCAAATGTTTCCTTCCCTAGAGAGCACATGTGTCAGTTTGATTCTTCAGTTATGACACAATGTTTCCATATTATAGCTTCTTCAAGCTATAGTTTAATACAGCTTGGATGAAATAAAGGGCTTTTAGTTTTTGTTTCTTTTTGGGTAAACCCTTCTAGCAGGTTATTACTACTTGCCCAAAGATGGGTATATATTCAGAAAAACATCATATTATTTTTTGGACATTACTTATGTCTTGTTCCTTTGGATATTACTTATGTCTTGTTCCCACTTCTAGTGACTTGTAACCTGGAAATCGTGATACTTTCTAAAGGGAATTGAATCCTCCTTTGGGTATATGGTGAGATCTTGTAGACAAACTTCAAGGTTTTAAAACTTCAAGGTTTTAACTGTGACTTTTTTCCTCTACAATCACTCAGCGGGAAAATAAGGACTCTTCTTTCTCTGTCTAGAACTGGAGATGGCTATGAAACTCTGTTCTCCAGGTCCAAGTCAAGAGAGGAGAGCTCATTTCCAGTCTCCACTTGTTATTACCTACCTACATCTCTCCGGAAATTCTTTTTTAACCAAATTGCTTTTGTACCATAACAAAGTGGTTTGTCAATTTTCTTGGCAAAAATCCAGGATCAGAATATACGTGACAGATTGTGGGTCCCTTAAGGGATAGAAAATGTCAGATAGAAGCCTGTCTAAGCTGCTCTCCCAAAAGACTTCCCATGTCATAGTGGGGGAGCATTCAGAGTGGGAGGTACTTTCTGTAAAGCTCTGAAAGGAGAGTGCTGGTCCTCACAGTGTTCTGAAGACACAGAGCAACTGGGACATATGAACAGTAAAATGATATCAGTTTGTCTTGGGGAATCCCATGGAGTATTAGGATTTGAAACCCGTATCTTTCCTGGTGCATGCCCTCAAGTAGAAGTTTCTCTACAGTATGAGTATTACACTAACTGTGGCTTATTTTGACTAAAGTCATTTTAGAACATTAATCTGTCATAGGAGTGAAATTGTCTCCATATCTTTTATTGTTAAAGAGAGACTCATCTCAACCTCATTACTCTTGCAATGTGAAATTTAATCTTTATATATTTAAGTTTAATTGTTTACACTTCTAAAAAACTGTCTTTAAAACATACTTTCTCATTGTTATGCTATACCTTCTTTGTCACCATTAAATAAAAATTAAATGACAACTGTTAAAGCATAGTAAAGAGCATCTTATTCAGGACCATGATATGTATAGGAACCAATTAAAGGACATCTTGCTGCAGGGGAGAGAGATTGGGCTCAACTTTAAATACAGCAAGTGAAAGTGGGAATTTATAACTAAGGAGAAGTACAGGGTCAGTGGATGATATATTACCAAGAGGACTAATTCCCAATTATTGAATTAATTACCTCACTTCTGTAGATAGTAGATACTGAGCCCATCCTTTGTAGAAAACAACATCCAAGTAGTTTACTGTTCAATTCCTATGACTAGACCCCTCTGGGCCACAGCCTTACCCTCTTAACTCACTTTAATGCAGAAACACAGCTCAGCTCCACAGGGGTAAATACCTCAGGAGGAGGGAAAAACTGTGATGATCATGGAAGATAGAAGTGGGGCAAAGTGACAAAACTCTTCTTCCCCAAGTTCAACATTCTGGTATACCTCCTGAGAGAGACTACAGCATGATTAGACACCTTTGTAAGTGAACACTTCAGTACTATACCTTCAGTGACTGTACTTTCCAAATATCACTAAATCACTGTCTTCTTAGGGGCTTTCTGGGGTCATTTCTAAGAAAGCACCAGCTGGAGGCAGACTAAGGATCCCCCAAATTGTCTCTGTTCTAATATTTAGGACGTGTGAACATATTGTGCGAATATCAAGGGAAATAAGTAGCCTTATTTCAATAAACTCTCTTATCAGCTAAATTTAAGGCTCAAATATCATCCAGGTGGATCCATTGATAATTGTTTTATTGCAGTAATTTGGAACAGAACCCACAATATCTCTGAGGTGTGCCTATATATGCAGCCAAACATATGTGTATGTATGTCTGCGTATACCTAAGTATGTATTAACAAACACACACACATAAACACCATATATGAATGGTGGCTCATCACAATCTCCTATCCAGGACCCTTGATATTGGGTAGAAAAATGTTAATAATAGTAGGATGCCACTATTTTTGTCTAAATGTCATGAAGAATGCAGTGATGTAGCAATGTTTCCCTCAGTATCGTTAGAATTGACCCCCAAAGACCTTCTTCTCCAATGATTAAAGAGAGTGAAGGGAAGAACAATACAAATATGATGAAGATGCCTCCAGAATTTGGCTTATTGAGAGTCCTCTTGTTTGATATTGGGACCCCCCATTCCCTGATTCTCTCTTATACTCCATTCAGGCAGTTGTCCTGGCCAGAATTTTAAAGCAAATGTACCCCTGTGACTGTTCTTCTGTCTCTTCCTGAATTTCAGCCTTGGACAGTGAATCCTGGAGGGCTGGAGGATGAAATAGGGAGCTGTGCTGTGAGTTAGATCCCAGTGTTCATGAGGCTCCTGGGGCCAGGTACAAAACAAGGCATGCTTCAATAAGAACATTGCTTACCTAATTATGTGAGAGCTAGTAGAGTAATTTTTATGTGGGCTCACCCAGAACCCTCCTTACAGGACTAACCCACTGAGGTCCTATGCCCCTATATTCCGGCTAATCAGGTCCCACTGACACTACACAGCACTTCTGGGTGAGAGTCCTGATTGTCCAAGTGACTCTGTATGCAGTCCCCCATTTAGATGGATAAAATGTGTAGGAATGCCTCAAAGAGTTTGGAGTCAGACATTGGTTTCTTCCACATTCTAATTACCTTCATGATGCTAGATGCACCATGTATAATGAAGTCTTATGTTATCAGATATCTCAGTCTAACCTGACATGTGAGTTTATTTCTTCTGAGTGTCTGGGATTTTTATCACATCCATGAGTCCTACTTCAATCTACTTTCCCTGGAGCACACTCACTTTTTTCTGCACCACAGACACCTCAATCCCTCATGCCTAGTACCCCTCTTCTTGATTTTGCAATGGAGAGTCCAACCACCTCATGAGTGTGTCATGTCAGCTCAGTGCCTGGAGGTCTTCATCTTTTCTTATGCAGTATCTCATATACTAGTAACTCATCCAATAAACAGGCTAGATCTCAGTCATCCTTGAGCACAGACAACTGGGGAGGAAAGAGAAGGTGTCAACTTTGATCCTTCAAAGAGCACAATCCATGCTATAGAAGACTGTCCACCTACTGGGATAATCTGTGGGTCCCTGACCTGTAAAAGTTAGGAGAAGCTGAGTATTCTTTTTAGGAGAAAAAGTCCAACTCTATAAACTGTCCCCAGGCAAAATTTTGGTGCCAAGGTGAGAATTTTATTTTTATTTTTAGTCTCTGAGGTCTCAAAGGATTGAAATGAAAATTAGGGGGAGATGCACTGTGAACCAGAGGCTACTTTTAGTTATAATTAGTGTAGATAAAAGTCATTTTGTAATTCATAGAGAATCACTGCCCTGTATGCTGAACAGACTGATGATTTTGTCTCAGTTCTCCAACTGCCTGTGTTGTTGTGAAAAGTACCACTGTGCCAAACCATACAGTAAGGATTCATCCTCAGGCTGCAGCCCAGAGATGTGCAGAAAGCCTGCACTGGTTGAGCATCATTGGATTCAGAGAAATGTCTGGGGACTCCGAAGCCCTGATTCTTATTTGAGTCTTACTAGGAGTTCGGGAGATACTGGGGATGACTTTCAAGCTTCTGCTGGTAGCAGGATATGCAATAGCTGCCAATATTGAATTCGCAGCTGAGGGTGCAGGTGAGTCTGGCTGATGTTCCCAGGGATGAGGGTGTGGATGGGGGTGGGGGAGGCATAGACTGAGTCAGCACAGGTTGGAGAAGGAATCTGAAAACACAGAAACAGATTTGTGAGTAACCAGAGACACAAGTAATGCTGATGGGTAGTCAGTGACAGAGGGGACTGAGCCAGGTTGGGGAACATGCCCTGGACATATGAGTTCTGTCCTTACTTGAGAAGAGAAAGAGAAACAGGAGGAGGAAAGGACCCAGGCCATGATAGATATAGCCCTCCTGAGTTTCAGAGCTGGAGTGGGTAGCCTCAGTCCTCTTTTATCCCTTCCAGTGGCCTCATGGAGGAGAGCTTATGAATGCAAATGTGTCAACACACTACCTGCCCTCACCCCACCCCATACATTTAGTCAAGACTTGTGGGCTGGTGGAGCATAAAGTCTGGCAGGCAAAAGCTGGGATGCTGAGACTATACCCATAGAGGACACTGTTGCTAAGTCTGCTGAGTCTGCCTTAGTGAGTGCGGGCTCCACTGCCCAGCCTTGGAGAGTAGCACAGCTTTGCGATCCACTGTGCAAGTCCTGAGACAGAAACATAGGACCCCCTGATGCTCACTGGGCAGACTTCAATCTCTTAGTGGGAATCATGCAAGTGGAGTTACCTGATATCCTGGTCACTGTCAGTCCACAGTATTCACAGTACTCATAGTGAGAACTTCTAGATGACTGAGGAAGGACATGTGAAAAAGATGATACTTGTCCAATGTGAGGAGGCTGCAGGGTGAGGAGAATGCAGAGGACTCTGGAAGCAAAGGCATCAACAAATCCTTGCACAGAGGTCAGAGAAAGAGACACCTGTGACCTGGGTTTGATAAGAGAGGGAGTCCTGCTTGGGGACAAATGCAGCAAATAGCAATTCTAGATGAGGTGCATCTCCTGTAAGATGGAATATCATGCACAAATGTTAAGGCATTAAATGATGTGGGGTGATGAGTATTGCAGAAATACTCACAGTCCTGGGAGTCTTAATTCTGTAACCAGGCCACACCATGTTTTGCTGTTTTACCTGCTCCAGATGACTTTTCCCTGCCTTCCAAAACTGTGCAGGGATAAGTCAGCACAGCCTAGGCTCAAGCTCCTGAAAGATGAGTGTAATAAGTACTCTTATGGAATTTCAGAATGCGTGTCTTTTCATTCCCAAAATATTTGTGAAGTGAGTAGAACAATCCATCAGTGTACCAGGCATAAGGATATGAAAGGTAAAATCATGAAAGGCCATTGTGGGTAAATCGGAGGAGAGAGAGAACAGGTGGAAAATGGAGGAAGAGGGAAATGTCCCCAGTTATGAATAGATTTGTCATGGGAGATGTGAAATAATCCTCACTGGTACCCCATAGTTTATGAATATTCATGTATGGGCTCACTGATATCTTTATTGTAGGCCAGAAAATGCAGACATTTCCTACATCTGCTGTTCAAAGCTTTGGTCTCATCTCTTCGGCCTCCTTCCTCATGTGGTTTGGAATTCAGCATCTGTTTTCCCAGTAAACTAGTGGGGACTTGAAAGCCTCCATCTCCAATTTATTTTCAGTCCTCAAATTTACTGAATTCCATTCAAAGCTAATTCAGTATCCTTTGCCATGATTTTATTACTAAGCCTGTGCTGAAGTTTCACCTTTCCCTGTGTGGTCCTTTTGTGGTGTCCTAGACAAACATTCTAGGGAATGTTTGTGCTTCATTTTGGGACAATTCCAGGAACCTGCTGATTTAGTGAAACTGCCATAGGTAGAGATGGGTGCAGGAATGCACACTATTTTCCTCTTTGACCTCAAACCCCAGCATCTTCTCTCTGGACAGTGTGGTGACCACTCTCAATTTGAATTCTAAAACTTCCTGAGATGTGGACACAAACAAACACCGAAGTCACATGCCCAGACATCTGAGGTGAAAAAGAACATTGCCCCCACCCCACCCTGAGCTGCTTGTATGTGTGGGAATGACCAGTCAGGGATGTTTCAACCTAATAGCTCATTATAAGGATTTCCTGGATAGAAAGTCACAGTTTCAGTGAAGGGCCTCAGAGTCTTGATCCTAGAAAAGAAATGGTTGCAGGAATCCCCTCTGAGTCTGGTATTGCTCACAGGAGGTGAGAGCAGGGCTATGTAACAGGCTAGGTAATGAGATATGAGGCTTATGACTCATTTCCCTGTGGATCAGGTGTACTGAGTTAGCTTTGGGCTCCCTCCACATCCTCAGCAGTAATCCTCACCCTTATCCTCAGACATGACCCCAAAGCATTGCAGAAGGACATGTGGCCTGATTGGGTAGGTCGCATTGTGGAACTCAGGCCTGAAGAATAGCAGGCATCACTGTCTGGAGCTTCTCCTGTGAACTGGTGGAATCAGGCCACACAGTCCACCTGAATCTCTTGCTTACTCCAGTGAAGGAGGAGGTGACCGTGACTTCCAGATGATGGGGCTACTTAGTGAACACAGACTGCATGCAGAACCCAGGTGATGAGTGACTGAAAATTGCCATTTACAAATCTCCCCTTGCACATTTCCATGTTAAAGCAAGAGCTACTGAGGTGGGATACAGGGAGAAAACAGAGAACCAAGGTCTTAAAAGTGGTTGTATCAAAAAGTGGTTGGATCCAGAGTATTGATGAGATACCCCAGTGCTGATGTGAATAAGGCACACTCTTCCATGCAGTGCTGTTGCTTCCTCCAGGGCAGTAGATGACTTCTGTTCTGGGAGTTGAGCCCTACAAGAGGCTGGAGCAGTTGGAAGAGATGCAGAAACCTGGTAGCAAAGAGCCCTACACGAGGTTGGAGCAGTTGGTAGGGATGCAGAAACATGGTAGCAGAGGGCAGGATCCACCATAGGGTGTGCAGAGCTGGGAGGAATGCCTGCAGGAACTTCAGAATCCTGGTTCTGGATCAAGTGTCTGGACAGTGAAGAAGATGGGATCCAGGACTAGATGGGGACAAACTATAATTCTTTCCTTAGGACCAAAGAAAAGGCAGAACTGCCCCCAATCTCTTTTCCTATTCCATTCATAGAGAAAAGGCAGAGGCACTTCATCCAAAGTGACATTTGTCACTTTACCTTTCTGCTCTGGTCCTGGGCACAGTTCTGTGGAACATCTTATAATAATTATTGTCAAATGGGGGTGCCTGTAATCTGGATCCTACAATAGCATTGAGAAGTCAGAGTCTCAATGTTTACAAGATCCCCTAATATGCATTTCTTCTTACTATACATCTCCCACAAGACCAGGCCAACAGCACCCCATGAGTTACAGGGGCCTACTTACACATTCTAAGGCAAGCCAAAGAAGTTATAACAGAAAATCTATTTTGTGAGAAGGATCTTTAGATTGTCTGCACAGGAGTTGTGGATGTGGGTTTTATTTCTAACCCTTGGAAATATACTCAATTACCCTGTAAACACAATGGTGCCCTATTCTGGAAAATTACTTGTGGGTCCTGAACTTTTACCAGCAATAAACTAGTTAAGGGTCCTTCACTGAGGTGAAATATGACCAGAACCCCTTAGTGCATATGCACACTGCAGGGAACAGCACATTTTCTGTCCAGCAGTGCCCAACCCCAGGCCTGCTGCACCCCAAATCTGTCCATAAGCCTCAGAGAAGTATGTCCTGCATCTGGTCTGTTCTCTTCCCTTACTGAGATTATCTGACCTGGATCACTTCGTCTGTGTCTGCTGGAGACCAGTTCCAGTAGAGAGTCAGGGCCTGAATGGGGAGAATCAGGAACAGTGAAGAAGAACAACAGGAGTCAACTTCTTGGGTAGAGTTCAGGACTCTGCCAATTTTTATTCAATTCTAACATGCCTATATAGTTTTTTTTACTGTATAGTTTCTTAAATCAAAAGGCATGTCTGTGACTTGTTTCTCCTGAAAGCACCTGTTTTGGAGATATTCTGTCTCAGTTTCTCACTTCATCATCAATCACAACTGTCAATGTTGTTACTTATAAAGGGTATGAGGAAGTACTTGTTTTTCCTTTTTAGCTAAAGTTTGCAAAATTTCATGGGAAAGGGGGTAGTAAAACATTCCCTTGTCCCTTCAGGGGGGGAAATTTTTGCTGTTGAGCCCTTTTTATGTTTCTATACATAGGTTTACTGCTAATTCCACATCCTTGTACATTCTAGCTAATTGTTTTGTTTATCACAGGAAGTGTTTTTCAAACCTAAGCACACATTCCTTTAAGACCAAAAGGAGCCCTTCAGTAGGACCCATGGGGCTCTGCCTCCATCATGGCCGCTTTCTACTGGGGCTCTGCTCCCAGTCAGTTTTTTTCCCATTTTTGGGTAACCTCTATTTTGCCTCTTTAGGGGTTGCGGCTTCCAGCATGTGCTCCCTAAGTTCTCATCAACTGTCTACTTTTCCTTTTCCTCTGTCACTAGCAGGTCTTGTGATTTCACAACAGGATTTTTCCGAAACTTAAATTCCACTTGCATATTTCCTTACACTTTCCAAGCTATCTGATTTTGACCAAAATCAACATCCTTTAGCCTCCTCCAAAGTCTCAACTGAGATATATTCATCTTAAGAAATTATTGTCTACAAGCACATGAACAGGGTGTGAAGGTATGAACAACGTGTCAATCCAAAAGTTGAACAGAAAAAATAACATGACACTGTCAGACCTATGTTTCCAAGGAAAATAAGATGTTGGTTGAAGAAGTGACAGCAGAAGTAACCCTAGAGCTAGACTTGTCAGCATCACCAGCAGGGATGACTGCATAAAACTCAGAGAGCAGAGGGGAGGTTTTAGTCTCACGTCTACCTGGGTCTGGAGTGCTGTGTGAGTCTTAATGCTGCCATCCATGTACTACAGTGATAGTCAGCCTCATCCTCAGAATGGAGCCCAGAGATGTGCAATGTCCATGCATTTACCAAAGCATCTTTGCATCCAGAGATACGCCTGAGGATACACAAGCCTTGGTGCTTTTCTGAGTCTGTGTGATAGCATAAGAGATACCAGGGAGGGCTCCCAAGCGGCCGTTGGTGCCAGAATATTTACTAGCTACCAACACTGATGCCACTGCTCAGGGTGCAGGTGAGTTTGAATGATGCTTCAGCAAATGCAGAGAGGAAGGGCAACTGAGTCACCACAGGCTAAGGGAGGGAACCTGCAAACACAGACACTCATGGGTGATGGTACAGGAACTGGGTTTATGTTTCTGAGGGGTCTGAGTCAAAAGAGACTAAAACAGGCTGGTCTCTAAGACCTGTTCCTATTTGTGCAGTAAAAGAGGACGATGTAGGGGAGAAGAGTCCAGGCCATGGTGGACACAATCCCTGGTCCCCACTGTGGTGCTGTCCTGCCCCAGGCCTTCTTTTCTTCCCACACTCTGCAGAGGAAGGGCTGCTCATGCAAATATGTTTTCATCTAGTGAATGCCCAGCCACTCCCTGAACCCTGGGGCTGAAGCTTGGTGCTCACACTGCAGACTGAGGAGGAGGGTTTGCTTTCTTCCACAGAGGGCCCTGGAAGGAAACACCTGCTGAGACCATACAAAGGGTCATGCTCAGACAACTCTGCCAGGACAGAGAAGACACAGAGACTGAGTCCCCATCAGTGATCACAAGGCCCTGCCCTGAGACCCTAACTCCTTTGAGTGAATGGTCCATACTGAGAAAGCTTGTAGGCACCACAGGCTATCCCACAGTGCCCTCTGCTATTCACAGGGTACACACTCCATGGCCCAGAGACCTGAGAACTCAGTGAGTTTCTGCAGCTTCCCAGTCACTCACAGCCTCTGTTTACACATCTATTATCTGATTCACAGACACTCTGTTTCTGATATCTTTGTGCATGTCTACTACAGTTTCCCATGCACAAGAACAGCACTGGTCTGTGTGAGGTACAAGCATGTAAATAGATGATAAGTTAAGCTGTTGGAGCCTCAAGAGAAGATGCTGCAGACACTATATCCCTTCATTGGTACATAATTTACATATACACACATTGTTCCTGAATAAGCTCTTGTGCATTAAATCAATAGATATCAATTGCTCACCCATAAATTGATTTGTGTTTTAATCATCAATTTTAGTTAATGTATTTGTTGTTCATTGAAGTGATGAAGTTCAACGTGAAGGAGGTTATTCAGTGTAGGTTAGACATAGATAAGTTCCTTGTAGGTAAATTTAGAATAGAGTGAGCATTCAGACATCATTCTTACAGGTCTAATTTCCTTTCAGGGTGGAATGTGGACCTACTAGTGCAACCCACCCTCACAACCCATCAAAGGGAAAGCTCATCAGAACTCATCAGTTCATGTTTAACATAAAAATTACTGTAAACATTTACCAAGTTTTCTGTCAAAGGCAAGATGCCCAGAAAAAGCCCACCCCTTATCTTATCAAAGATGGAGAGATGGCAATTCAAACGTGAGACTACATACCCACATTGCAGCACATTCTTTAGCACAACAATTATTGTGTATGTGTATTAAGTTTTTTGGTAAAAGTAAAAATGTGGTCTTTCTTTTAAAAATGTTCATGACAATGCTTGTACACTGCTGGTGGGATTGCAAACTAGTGCAACCTCTTTGGAAGACAGTGTAGTGATTTCTGAATGAACTAGAAATTGACATTCCATATGACCCAGCAATTCATTTATTGGGAATATATCTGGAGAAACTGAAATCATTCTACAAAAAAGATACTTGCACATGTATGTTTGGTGCAGCTCTATTCACAATAGCAAAACCATGGAAACAACAATGCTGCCCATCAAAGTTGGACTGGATTAAAAAATGTGGTACATATACACATGGAATATTATGCAGCCATAAAGAAGGACAAACATATGGACTTCACAGCAATTTGGATGGATTTAGAGTCCATCATACTAAGTGGTCTATCACAGAAACAAAGAACAGAGTACCATATGTCCTCACTCATAAATGAAGCTTGAACAATTATAATACTATAAGAAAGGGATTGGCAGTAATGGTAAACTGTCAGGGGAGGGGGTGGGATTGGCAATTGAGGGAAACTGCTAGGGAGGGAGGGGCACACCTCATCAAAAAGGGTACCTGCATAATCAACATTTGTATACCTAATCCTTGATTATATCCCACATGCTTACAATAATTTAAAAAGTCAAACAAATAGCTCATAACAGTTCAACACTTCTCTCTCTCTTACTGTCTGTCTCAAAAGTTCTGTTTTAAAATTTTATTGGCCCCTCTGAAATGTTTTCCTGCAGTGGGTTACATAACTTATAGAGGGTCACACTGAACCCATCAGGCAACAGATGGATCCTGTGTTTTGTAGGTGTGGAGTTCACACCATCATCCTGCGTTAGAATAACATATCCATTTTCAGACACCTGTTCATCACCTTTCTTCTTTCATGTCCCAAAGTGCAGTGTCATCTCTTCTGTGGATACAGGGCACACAAGCTTACCATTCTTCATGAGTTTTCTCACTCCGATTTTTGTTTTTGTTTTTTGCTGTGGTTTGAATGGTAGAATATGATATTCATGGATAGTATTATTATTTTAGAAAATTAAAATATTGGATTATATTTACAATATTGTTTTTCACATTTGGTGACATATTTTTGATCTGTGTCTTTCTTGCATGTTGTAAGATAAGTGGAATGTTGAAATATCAGCTAACATTCACCAACTCTCCCATAATCTGCAGCATGTTCGCTCATGGAGATATCTTCTGACTCAGAATCTGCTCCACCATCCACCTGTTTTCTAAGGTTTCTTTACATCATCATTTGAGGCCCATGATGTTCTCATCCAATGCCTCCTCATGAACCCATAGGATTCATTCATTGCCACTGGTCACCCTCTCTCGCCATGGTTCAGCTTTCCTCTCCTTGACACCAAGGTGATAACATAGTTAAACAAAACAAAGCAAAATCCTCAGCCTTATGGGTCTTTGATGCTGGGGAAACACATTGTGAACAGAGTCACAGAGAATTATCCTCAGGTGTCTGATACCATCCTGACCAGCTCTTCACCCTGTATATCTGCAACATGTCCAGATCCTGCCCTTGGGCTTCCTCCTTTTGCTGTGTTCCCTATGCTAAGGGCAAGTGCTCATATCTGCTTGCCTGGACACTACAGAGTCCCCTGGTGTGATTTGTCTTTCATTTGTACCACTTTATTCAATTTTGCATGCTTTGTTCTAATGTTATTTTGGTACATTTATCTGATAAAGGCATTTGTACACTGAAATATCTTCCAGAAATTCTCTCCCTATGAGCATTAGACAACATTCTTTATCTTCACATTCCATTTCTCTGACTTTGTCCATTGTTTCTTCTCCAGGCTCCAGCCTCATCTGTCCCACTTGCAGCTTGTACAAAATAGAAACAAGTCCTGTTACAATGAGGTGACTGAATAATAGACCACAGTGTTCTGTCCTCTGGGAACACTTTAGTCTCTCATTCCCCACCCTGTCTTCATCCTTTAGAACCAGTCGAGCACATCACCTGTGTAAAAATTCTCACTAGCATGAGGTAAGTGAATATTTATTGCAATAACTTACAGGGAAAGCTGCAAACCTAAAATGACAACTGTTGTGTATTATATTATAGATTTCTCATTTTTAATTGAATTGAGTACCTAAGATAAATGAATATTCCATTGAATTTGAATTCAATATTTTCTCTAATTATGATTATTTGTGAATATGTGACTTACTAGAGAGAAAGAAGAAATATCCCTCATGATCATTCAATGTGAAATTTTGATTAAAAATAATTTAGTTGGAGAGACGGGGCAAGATGGCGACGGCATAGGTGAACAGGTGAGATTCTCTGAACGTGAGTTCCCAAAAAGGCTATCACTTCGCTACCCCCATCCCCCAGCCCACCACCAACCGCGCTGGGGGCAGGCCCGGGAACTTCAGTCCCACGCAAGGCCAGATATTGCGCCCCCGCCCCACTGCTGCCGTTCTACTCGTGTGTGGAAGTCTCCGGTCCCAGCCCCCTCCAGATCCCTCCCGGCTGCATTGTCTCCAGCCCGGGCACCCGGCATCAAGCCGCCGGTCACACAGGGTGGCTCTGGGCACCCGCCCCTCAGAGACGCTGGTTCCATTTCTGGCTGAAGTCCTCTGTTGGGTCCCAGTGCCACTCTCGCTGTCTAGAGCCTGTCCTTTGGAACTTTGGAGCTCTGGAACTCCGGGTCCACCCTGGCTGAGGCACTCAGCGTGAGACCCCAAATCAGAGGACCCAGACAAGCGGAGAAAAACAGATCTGCTTAAACTGCCTTGCCATTCTCCAGGAAGAGACTTCCATTGCCCTGCCCACCTATCAACAAACTTTACCTCATTTCCTAAGGCCAGGTATTGCAGCGTGCGGGGAAGTTTTGGGTCCCTGCTCCCTCCAGCTCTCTCCCCGGCCCGGCACCCGGCACCCGGCACCGCAGGTCGCACAGGGAGGCTCTGAGCGCCCGCCCCTCAGAGACACCGGTTCCATTACTGGCTGAATACTCTGTAGGGACCCAGTGCCACTCTCGTCATTTACAGCCTGCCTTTTGGAACTTTGGAGCTCTGGAACTCCGGGTCCACCCTGGCTGAGGCACACAGCGTGAGACCCCAAGCCAGAGGACCCAGACAAGCGGAGAAAAACAGACCTGCTTAAACTGCCTTGCCATTCTCCAGGCAGAGACTTCCATTGCCCCGCCCACCTAGCAACAAACTTTACCTCAGCTTTTAAGGCAACAGTGTGAAACAGGAGACAAAGCCCCACCCCTATGCTGCAACGAAAAACAAAAGGGAGAGGCTGGAATCGGAGATCACAGAAGTGACTCTAGTTTGATCGCTTATTTTGACCTATGATTTTATCATTGAAACTGTTGGTCTAGATTACGTTTGGTGTTTACCTTCTGACTTATACTGTTTCTTGATTTTTTTGGCCTGTCTCTGTTTAGCTATCAGTATTCTTTAGGGAATCTTTCTTACCTGTCTTTTTTCACTTCTTCCCAGCCCTGTGTCTCTCTCTCACCTGATAGTTGGTATGTATATCTGTTTTCCCTCTTGCACTTCTCCCTTTCGCTTATTTTGACTTATGATTTTATCATTGTAACTGTTAGTTTAGATCACGTCTGTTGTTGACCTTCTGACCTACACTGTCTCTCGATTTTATTGACCTGTGTCTGTGTAGCTATCAGTACTCCTTAGGCAATCTTTCTTACGTGTCTTTCTTCACTTCTTCCCGATCCTGTGACTGTTTTTCACCTGATAGCTGGTATGTATATCTGTTATCCCTCTCGCACTTCTCTCTTTCGCTCATTTTGACTTATGATTTTATCATTGTAACTGTTGGTTTAGATCACGTTTGTTGTTTACCTTCTGACTTACACTGTTTCTCGATTTTATTGCCCTGTCTCTGTGTTGCTTCAGTACTCTTTAGTACTATGTAGCTATCAGTACTCTTTCTTACGTGTCTTTCTTCACCTCTTCCCAGCCCTGTGTCTCGTTCTCACTTGACAGATGGTATGTATATCTGTTTTCCCTCTCGCGCTTCTCTCTTTCTTACTCCCTATTGACCCCCCCTTCCTCCATTATTTTCCTTTTCTATATGCCCCCTTTTTTAAATCTAGGGACCAAGACTGCAAACTGCTGAATAGACAGACTGTAAAGCAGAGGGAAAAGTGAACAAAACCAGAAGACCCTCATAAGGAAGAACAGGTCATTGCAGAAGAGAAATAAAAGCAACCCCACCTTCCCTCAAAACAGAATTGAAGAGGGGAGGGAAAGGGGTAAAGGGAGAAAATCTACAGAAATGAAGAAAAACCAAAAGAAGAGTATGGGTCTCGCCCAGA
>NW_007245513.1:0-750 GCF_000164805.1 Carlito syrichta | reverse complement strand
TCCAAAAACATTCTCAACTGTTCACAGGGAGATTGTTTCTTCCCCAGGGTGACTGTGTTCCCCAGGGCCGACTGACTTTACAGCCAGGAAAAATGAATTGGGGGTGAAGAAATGTGCCCCGGGTGAGGGATGTGTCCCTGGCCTTTCTTGGCAGAGGTCCTTGTTACCGAGTCGGAAGGTCAGCTTGCCTGGGGCACATTTCTCACCTCAGAGAGGACTGCCGACAGGAACCCGGCCAGGGAGCTTCAGGAACTCTGGCACCAAATTGGAGGCAGCCATTGGGGGTGGGTTGGGGTTGGTAGGTGCCGAGCTTTGCAAACACTCACATGGGGGTGGTGGTGGAAGGACTGAGAGAAGTTTTGCAGAAGAATGGATTTCTTTCTTTCTTTCTTTCTTTCCTTCCTTCTTTCTTTCTTTCTTTCTTTCTTTCTTTCTTTCTTTCTTTCTTTCTTTCTTTCTTTCTTTCTTTCCTCTTTTCTCTCCTCACAAGGTTATCCAGTCTGCCCTCAAACATCCCAACTCAGGCCATCCTCTAGGCCTGGGCCTCCAAAACTGCTGCGATCACAAGCTTTCCATTTGGGTGACATCTGGGTCTTCCTGTTTGGTCTTGAAATCTAGGCCGGAGGCTCTCACTCAAGGCTTTCTGGGTTTTGCTTGGGGTCTATGTGGGGGCTTGCTATGGTGTTCAGCCTGGTCTCGAGCTTCTGGGCTCTGGCCTTCTTCCCGTCTCAGCCTCCCTGAGTGCTGAAG
>NW_007245512.1:0-16750 GCF_000164805.1 Carlito syrichta | reverse complement strand
GGGGCTTTGGATATCACGTGTTGTTTTAAATTGTAACTAGTTGGGAAAAAATATGTGTAATGTTAAGATTATGTCAAAAAGAGCATCATAAATATAGCCTCATGGGCAATAAAGTTTTGCAGTCATTGCCATCCTCATCGAAGGTGTGTGGTCTCTGTCTATCACCACTTCTCTCACCTCCCCATTGGGCCCGACCCCACTGGAGCAGATCTCCCACAGACTGGTCTCGAACTCCTGGGCTCCAGTTGTCCCTCCCTCGACATCTCAAAGCCACAGCCTGATTGTCTGCCGATCGACTATCTTTTGGGAACTCTACAACTAAGGCTGTGGACTCCATCCCCAATGATCTCTGTCTGTTCACAATGATCCCAATTTCATACACAAATGGATGCTCTTCTTACTTTCCTTTTATTTTTTATTGTTTGTGTCAGAGTCTCACTTCTTGTCCAGGCTGGAGGGTGATGGCTCGTTACCGGCCAGTGCAACCTTGGCCCTCCAGGCTCCAGTGAGCCTTCCTGCACAGGCCTTCCAAGAAGCCGGATTGACAGGCGCCCACCACAACACTTGGTTCATTTGGGATGGAATGTATAGATGAGGTATCACCAAGTTGCCCGGGCATGTCTTGTACCTGCTGGCTCAGGCCATCCGCTAGCCTCAACCCCTGAAAATGCTGAGATGAAGAGGTTGAGTCCCCGAGTTCAGCCTCAATCCTTCATCAAAAATGAACCAGAAAGTCAGGCGTGGCAACACACGCCTGGAATCCCAGCACTCTGGGAGGCCAAATCAGGAGATGGTTATAGCTGCAGAGCTGAAGGTCAGCCTGGGCCATGCAGGGAGAACCTGTCTCTGCACCCATCCAAACAGGGTGTCTGGGGTTGTGGTGCTCGTCTTCCTGGACACTCCAGAGGCTTAGGCAGGAAGACTGCTGGAGCCCGTGATTATGAGGCTGGCGGTGAACAAGGGTCATGTCCCCGGGCCCCAGCCTGGGCCACAGAGTCAGACCCTGACTCCAAAATCATCAGAATAGTACACAGATTTCTCAACACCGCATGGGGTGTTCAAAGGGTGACTGGCTTTAGAGTCAGAAGAAATGGGACTTGGGGGGAAAGAAAGTCTCCAGGTGAGGGATGTGTCTCCAGGCTTTCTTGTCATAAGGTCCTCATTGCCAAATCGGATGGCCAGCCTACCTGGGGCACATTTCTCACCTAGGATTTGAGATGTGGGAGAAACCAGCAAGGGAGCATCTGGATCTCCTGCACCAAAGATGGGGCAACCATTTGGGGGTGGTTGGGGCTGGAAGGTGCCCAGCTTGGGGGACTCTTCTATGTGGGGTTGACAGGGGGAAGGACTGAGGGCAGAAGGTTTGCAGGCAAATGGATTTCTTTGTTGACTTAGAATCTTTCTTTCTTCTTTCTGTCTTTCTTTCTTTCTTTCTTTCTTTCTTTTTTTCTTTCTTTCTTGTGTCTTTGTTTTTTTCTTTGTTTCTTTCTTTTCCTCTCTCTCTTGTTTCCTCACTAGGAAGCCCTGGCTGTTCTGAAATCACCCAACTTGAGCCTTCCTCTCAGGCTTGGCATTGCCAAACTGCTGCGACAACAGGCTTTCCATTTGGTTGACATCCTGGTATTCCTGCCTGATTTGAACTCTGGGCTTGAGGTGATAGTCCCGCCGAGTCCTACCCTCACCCAAGATATTTTGGGTTTTGTTTGGAGTCGAGGTAGAAGCTTTCTATGGTGTCCAGCATGGTCTCAGTGCCCTGTCTCCGGCCATCTTCCCATCTCGGTCTCCCCGAGTGCAGAGGAGACAGGCATGTGTCTCCCAGCCAGCCCTGCCACCCGCGACAGTTTGAGAGTCAAGCCCTCCCTTTCCCTGAGGTGGTCCTTGGGAGAAGCACCTGGGTCCATCCTGGGGAATGAGGCAGGATGAGTTGTGGGTTCCCTGGTGGAGACACGCCCCTGAACCAGGCACGCTCACTCCGGCCAGCTCAGTGGGCTATTCTGACTTTCCGCTGTGGGTACTGGGTCATGTGAAGGGAGCACGCCTCGCAGTGGGGCCCACAGAGGGATGCGAAGTTCAGGCATAGGGATTCAGGTCTGTCATGCCGGTGTTTGGGAAGCCGAGTTGAGATCATGTCCTGAGTCCCCAGGTTTGAGACAAGCCCAGGCAATTACCAAGACCTGGTCTCTAAAAGAAAACAACAAAATGAGTTGAGTGTGGTGGTGCATGCCTGTTGTTCTGGCCCCTCTGGAGGCCAAGGCAGGAGGAGAGCCAGAGCCCAACCAGTGGAGGCTGTGGTGAAAGCTGGCCCCCGTGCTCCTGCCTGGCTGGCAGAGTGGCACTACGGGTCAGAATAATAATACCAACCACCACCACCACAACAGGCCAGCATCTGTGGCTCAGTCTGGCATTTTGGCCCTTCAGAGGCTGATGTGAATAGACGGCCTGAGCCTATGGGTTTGAGACCAGGCCTGGACACTGGACGAGACCTCGTCTCTGCCATCAAAAATAAATCCAAATATTAGCCCAGTATGGTGACTCAGGCCTGTAGTTCCAAACACTCATGGGACCCAGGTGGGAGGATCGTCTGATCCCGGCAGTTGGAGTCCATGGTAGCCATTAGCATGCCCCTGCACTCCAGCCTGGGTGACAAAGCAGGATTCCAACATCAAATAATAATAAACATATATAATAATAAATATATATAATAATTCCAACTTCAAATAATAATAAAAACCTACAAAACCACCACCACACCTGCTACACAGCATGAGAAGTCACCCTCAGGGATGGTAGAGGAAAAGGCACTCTCCCGCCTGTCATTCATGGGAGGTTTCAAAGGGGGCCACCGGGCATGTCTGTCCCATGCTTTCGGACACGCCTCCCAGAAGGCCTGCCTCTAACCTCCACACTCGTGCCCCACGGCAAAGATGCATGTGAGCTCACAGAGTGATCAAGGCAGTCCAGCAACGCCAGGGCAAGCCAGGTTCCAGTTGACCAATTTGCCAATTCAGGTGGGGGGAGGGCCCCTTCCTCTCCTGATCACTCCATCGTCTCTCACTCACGTGGACATTTCCCTGGGGAGCCATGGACGCCTGTCGTGACATATGTGGGAGCCGTCTTTTTTTGCTGCAGTCTCCGTCAGTGGGACTGGGGTGTGGCAGCATGATCATGGCTCTCGGGGCCTCTACCTGAGAGGCTCAGGTGGTCTTCCTATGTCGGCCATTGAGCATTCGGGACTCCAAGGGCCACCATGCCTGACTCGATTTTGGGGACCTCTCACTGAAGTTAGTTATGGCCACATTGCCCAGTCTGGTTTCCAACCCCTGGCATCAGGCAGGCACCCACCTCGGCTTCCCAGGCACAGGTGTGATGGCTGTGAGCCACTGTGCCCGGCCTGGACTTGCATGCACTTTAGGCGAGGGTGACGCAAAGACACACCCCGTGATGGAGGACACTGCATTCTGTGTAGCTGGTACTGCAGTCACCACCACGCGTGACTCCAGTGTTTGCGTTCCAGGGAGGGATGAGATCTTGCTATGAGTCCCAGGCTGGTCTTGCACTCCACAGCTCCAGCGGTCCCCCACCTTGGCCTCCCAAAGCCAGAGCCCAATTGTCTGCCAATCCACCATCTTTTTGGAACTCTAGACCCAAGGCTGAGGCCTCTTTCCCCAAAGATCTCTGTCTACTTACGACGTTCCCAACTCCATACAGAAATTGATGCTCTACCTTTCTTCCATTTATTTTTATTTGGAGTCTCACTGTATTGCCCAAGCTGCACGGCGGTGGCTCACTCCTGGAACTGCAGCCTCGGCCTTCAGGACTCCGGCAAGCCTTCCCTCTCAGCCTTCCAAGGAGCCAGAACAACAGGAGTACGTCACCACTTCAGGCCCATTTGAAATGAAGGGCAGAGATGAGTTCTCGCCGAGTTGCCCATATGCGTCTTGGACCCGCTGGCTCATGTTGGCCTCTGGCTTTGGCCCCCAATTTGCTAGGATGATGATGCTGACTTCCTGAGCCCAGGCTTGATCCTTCATGAACACAAACCAGACCAGACATGGTGGCCCATGCCTGGATTCCCAGCACTCTGGGAGGACAAGGCAGGATAGCTGGAGGCCAAGAGCTCAAGGCCAGCCCTGGTCATGAAGGGAGACCCTGTCTCCACACCCATCCAAACAGGTGGTCTGGGTTCGTGGTGCCCATCATCCTGACCACTCCAGAGGCTGACATGGGAGGATCACTGGAGTCCACAATTTCGAAGGTGGTGGAGAATGCCAGTTGTGTTCCCAGGAACTGGCCTTGCTCACAGAGCCAGACACTGTCTCCAAAAACATCAGAATCGTACACAGATCCTCAACTATGTGTGGTGTGTTTAAATGGGGACTGGATTTAGAGCCAGAGAAAATAGGTCTGGGGGTGAAAAAATGTCCCCAGGTGAGGGGTGCTTCCCCAGCATTTCTTTGTGAAGGTGCTCATTGCCGAGTCAGAGGGCCAGCCTGCCTGTGTCACATTTCTCACCTTGGAGAGGAGAGCTGGCAGGAACCTGGCCAGGGATCCCCAGGAACTACTGCACCAAAGCGGGGGCAGTCTTTGGGGGGGTTAGGACTTGAAAGTGCTGGGTTTGGGAACCCTCACGTGTGGGGGAGAGGAAGGACAGAGGGCAGAAGGATTGCAGAAAAATGGATTTCTTTCTTTCTTTCCTTTTTTCTTTCTTCGTCCTTTCTTCTTTCTTTCTTTTATTCTTTCTTTCTTTCTTTTATTTCCTCACTAGGTTGCCCATGCTGTTCTCAAACCGCCCAACTCTGGGCATCTTCTCGGCCAGGGCCTCCAAAACTTCTGTGATCACAGGCTTTCCATTTGATCAACATCTTGGTCTGCCAGCCTGGTCTTGAACTCTGGGCCGGAGGTTATCCTAAAGATGAGGCCTGGGCTTGCTATGGTGTCCTACCTGGTCTCGAGCTCCTGGGCTCCAACCATCTGCCCATCTCGGCCTGCCTGAGTGTTAAGGAGACATGCATGAGTTGCCCGGACATCCCCAACTCCCAAAAAGTTTGAGAGTCATGACCTCACTTTCCTCAAGGCAGATCCTGGGAGGAGCGAGCAGGTCCACCCTGGGAATGAGGTTGGTGAAGGTTTGGGCTTTCTGGCAGAGACATGTCCCTGCACCAGGCTCTCCTTTGGTGAGGGCTCAGAGGGCGACTCTGGCTGCCCACTCCGGAGTCTGAAGTTGTCTGAAGGAAGCAGGCCTCACATTGGGGCACCAAGAGCTGTCTGAAGCCCAGGTGCGGGGGGCTCACACCTGTCACCTGGTGCTTTGGGATGCACAGGCAAGATGATGGCCTGAGCCCATGGGATTGAGACCAGCCCGGCCACCTACCAAGAACTCTTCGTTACAAGAAATCAACAAAATGAGCCAAGCGTGGTGGCACACAAATGTTGTTTGGGTCACTCTGCATGCCATGGCAGGAGAATCTCAGGGGCCCAGTCGGTGGAGGCTGAGGTGGCTGAGAGTGGGCCCCTGCACTCAAGGTTGGGTGACTGAGCAGGACTGTGACTCAGAATAATAATACCAACCATTACCAACACAACCACAGGCTGGGCTCAGGAGCTCAGCCTGCCATCCTGGCCCTTTGGTGTCTGAGGCGAGTGGATGGCCTGAGCCTGCGGGTTTGAGACCAGCACGGGAAAAAGGGTGAGACCTTGTTCTCAGACATCAAAAATAAATCTAAAGATTAGCCTGGCATGCTGACGCAGTTCTGTGGTTCCAGGCACTTGGGGGGCCGAGGCTGGATGATTGCCAGAGCTGAGCAGGTGGGATTCGCAGTGGCTGTGAGCCTGCACCTGCACTCTGGCCTGGGTGACAGAGTGGGATTCCGATTCCAAATAGTAATAATCACCACCACAGCCACCACTACCACCCCTGCCAACCAGCACAAGGTTTCACCCTCAGTGATGGGGGAAGAAAAGGCACTTTATCTCCTGTCATTTGCAGATTTCAAAGATTGCCCCCAGGCTTGTCTGTCCTGCGCATTCCACCATGCGTCACAGAAGGCCTTCCTCCAAACTCCACACTTGTGCCCCACAGCAAAGGCGTGCCTGAGCTCATGGAACAGGCAGCCACGAGTTAGGGCAGCTGTTGGGCACAGTGTGATCAAGGTGGTGCGTCAGTGGCGCTGTCAGCCCAGGTTCCGGTTGCCCAGTTTGCCACCTTCATGTGGGGGGAGGGCCATTTCCTCTCCCAATCAATCCATCATCCCCAACCACGCAGAACTTTCCCTCGGGAGTGGGCCATGATGCATGTGTGAGGCATCTTTTTGTTCACTGGAGTCTCCATTGGTCTGCCTGGGGTATGGTGGCACGATTATGGCTCCTGGGACCTCAACCTGTGGGGCTGAGACTGTCTTCCCACCTCTGCCATCGAGCAGATGGGACTACCTGGGCCACTGCATCTGAGTCGATTTTGGATATATCTAGCCAAGATGATGTCTGGCCATGTCACCTGGACTGGTCTCCGACCCCTGGGCACAGGCAGCCTCCCACTTCAGTCAGCCAGCCACCCTGGCGGGGTGGATGAGCATGGGCCACGGTGGCTGGCTTGTACTCGCATGTTCTCTTGGCAGGGGTGATGAAAAGGAACATCCCAGGACAGAGCCCATCGCATCCCATGTACCCAGGATGGTGGGTGCCACCACACATGTCTCCAGTGTTTGCATTCAGGGATTGACAAGGTCTTGCTGTGTGGCCCAGGCTGGTCTCGAGCTCCTGGGCTCCAACATTCCCCTGCCTCGGCCTCCCAATGCCACAACCCAATTGTCTGCAAATCCACCATCTTTTGGTAACTCTATGACCAAGGCTGGGGACTTCTTCCCAAATAATCCCTGTCTGTTCATGATGGTCCCAACTCCATACACAAATGGATGATATTCTTTGTTTCCTTTTTTCTTTTTTTCTTTGAGTCAGAGTCCCACTCCATCCTCCGGACACCACAGTCTCAGTCCACCTGACTCCAGCAAGTCTTTCCCTGGCCTTCCAAGGAGCCAGAATGGCAGTCACTCATCAACACAACCAGCGCATTTGGGATGGAGGGCAGAGACGAGGTCTCGTTGATGTGCCCAGGCAGGTATCTGCCTGAGGCCTCGAGCCATCCTCTGGACTCAGTCTCCAAAAGCGCTGGGATGATGAGGCTGAGTGCCTGAGCCTAGCCTCGATCCTTCATCAAATACAAACCAGGAGGCCTGGTGAGGCATCACGGCCTAGAATCCCAGCAGTCTTTGAGGCCAAGGTGGGAGGATGGCTGGAGTCCAGTTCCTCAAAGCCAGCCTGGACCACGCAGGGAGACCATGTCTCTGCACCCATCCAAACAGGGGACCTGCTGTCAAGGTGCCCATTATCCCAGCTTCTCCAGTGGCTAAGGCATGAGGATCACCAGAACCCGCAATCTTGAAGCTCGTGGACAATGATGGTCATGTCCCCGGGCCCTGACCTTGGCCACAGAGCCAGACCCTGTCTCCAAAACATCAGGATCATACACAGATTCTCAACTGCGTGTGGTGTGTTCAAATGGCAACTGGGTTTAGAGTCAGAAAAAATGGGACTGGGGAGAAGAAATGTCCCAAGGTGAGGGATATCCCCAGGATTCCTTCATGGAAAGTCCACATTGCCAAGTTGGAGGGCAAGTCTGCCTGGGCCACATTTCTCACCTCAGAGAGAAGAGCAGGCAGAAACGTGGCCAGGGAGCCTCAGGAACTTCCACACCAAAGTGATAGCAGACATTGATGTTTTGGGACTGGAAGGTGCCAGATTTGGGGGACCCTATCATGTGGGCAGGCCAGGCAGGAAGAACTCAGGGCAGAAGCTTTTCAGGAGAATAGATTTCTTTTTTTTGAGTTGGAGTCTCACTCTGTCAGCCAGACTGGAGTGCGGTGGCCTCCAGTCAACCTGCTGCACTCCAGCGATCCTTCTGCCTCAGGCTTCCAAGTAGCTGGAACTGCAGCCATGTGCTACCATACCTAGCTAATTTTTTTATTTATTGGAGAGATGAGGTCTCGCCATGTTGCCTAGATGGATCTTGAACCCACAGGCTCAGGCAATCCACTCACCTCAGCCTCCCTAGCTGCAGGATTACAGGCTGAGCCACTGAGTCTGGCTTGGATTTCTTTCTTTCTTTCTTTCTTTCTTTCTTTCTTTCTTTCTTTCTTTCTTTCTTTCTTTCTTTCTTTCCTTCCTTCATTCCTTTATTTCTTCCCTCCTTCCTCTCTTCCTCCCTTCTTTCCTTCCTTCTTTCTTTCTTTCTTTCTTTCTTTCTTTCTTTCCTTCTTTCTTTCTTTCTTTCTTTTCTTTCCTCAATAGGTTGACAAGGCTGCTCTCAAACTGCCCAACTCGGGGCATCCTCTAGGTCTGTGCCTCCCAAACTGCTGTGATCACAGGTTTTACATTTGGTCAACATCCTGGTCTTCCTGCCTGGTCTTGAACATTGGGCCAGAGGCGATGCCCATGCCGAGGACTGAGTTATTCTTGGGGTAGAGGTGGGGGCTTGCTATGGCATCCAGTCTGGTCTTGAGCACCCAGGCTCCTGTCATCTGCCCGTCTCGGCCTCCCTGAGTGTCAGGGAGACAGACGTGAGTCGCCTGGCCATCCCCGCCCCCCGGACATTTGAGAGTCACGACCTTGCTTTCCCCAAGTCGGCCCCTGGGAGGAGCAAGCAGATCCACCCTGGGAACGATGCGGGCAGAGGGGTGAGTGCCCGGTGGAAACATGCCCCTGTGCCAGGTGCTCCCTTGGGGCAGAATCGTCAGACAACTCTGGCTGCCTAGTCCAGTTTCCAGGGTCGTCTGAAGGAAGTTGAATGGGCAGTAAGACCTCGAGTGGAATGGGAAGGCTGGGAGCCATGGCTCACGCCTGTCACCTCAGCCCTTTGAGATGCCGAGGCAAGAGGATAGCCTGAGTCCCCGTGTTTGATACCAGCCCAGGCAACTTTGCAAGACCTCATCTCTACAAGAAACCAACAAAATGAGATGAGCGTGATGGTGCATGCCTTTTGTTCAGGCCACTCAGGACACTGCAGCAGGGGTATCGCCGTAACCCAGCCAGTTGTGGTTGAGGTGGCCAAGATCGGCCCCCTGCACTCCGACCTGGGGGACAGAGTGAGAATCTGACTCAGAGTAATAATTCCAACCACCACCACCACAATCACAGTTCAGATTCAGTGGCTCAGTGTGGCTTCCTGGCCCATTGGAGTCCAAGGCGAGTGGACGATCTGAACTTGTGGGTTTGTGACCAGCCCAGGACACTGGATGAGCCCTTGTCCCAGCCATCAAAAATAAATCCAAAGATTAGTTGGGTGTGGTGGTACAGGCCTGTGGTTCCAGCGAGTCAGGGGGCCAAGGCAGGGGTATCTCCAGAGCCTGATAGGTGGATTCCTTGGTGATCATGAGCATGACCCTGCACTCTGGCCTGGGCGACAAAGCAGGATTCAATTCAATAATAGTAATCACCAACACCACCACCACAAACACCCCTGCCACCCAGTGCAAGTAGTCACCTTCAGGGATGGCAGAGGGAAAGGCACTTTATCACCTGTCGTTTGTGGGAGGTTTCAAAGGTCACAACAGGGCATGTCTGTCCTGGACATTCATTCACCTGTCCCAAAAGGTCTGCCTCCAAACTCCATACACATGACCCACAGAAAAGATGCTCGTGGAACAGATGACTTTGAGTTAGGGCAGATGTGCACACAGTGCGATCAAGGCAGACTGGCAATGCCGCAGCCAATCCAGGTTCTGGTCAATTGGTCTGTTGCCTTCATGATGGGGGAAGGTCACTTCCTCTCTTGATCACTCCATCATCTCACAACCATGCAGACTTTTCCCTGGGAAGCCATGGATGCTAGTTTTGATGCATGTGGGAAGCCTCTTTTTTTCACCAGATTCTCTGTCAGCCCACCTAGGTTGTGGCACCAATCGTGGCTCCTGGGACCTCAGCCTGTGTATCTCATGAGTTCCTCCCACCTCAGCCCCCAAGCAGCCAGGACTATGTGGGATACCACGCCTGACTCAATTTTGGATATCTCTCACTGAGAAGCAGTCTGGCCATGTCACATGGACTGGTCTCAGATCCCTGGGCTCAGGCAGCCTCTCACCTCATCCTCACAGGGCACGGGCTGAGGGTCATGGACCAGATGCCGGACCTGGAATTGCACACTCTGTTGGCGAGGGTGACTCAAAGGTACACCCCAGGACAGAGCCCACCGCATCCCATGTAGCCAGGATGGCGAAAGCCACCACACACGACTTGTGTTTGCATTCTGGATAGCGATGAGGTCTTGCTACGTGGCCCACGTGAGTCTCAAGCTCCTGGGCTCCAGATTTCCCTTTCCTCTGCCTTCCAAAGCCACAGCCCAATTGTCTGCCAATCCATCATCTTTTGGGAACTCCAGGCCCAAGACTGAGGCCTTCTTCCCAAATGATGTCTGTTCATGATGATCCCAACTCCATACACAAATGGATGCTTGTCTTTGTTTCTTTTTTTCTTCTTTTTCTTTGAGTAAGAGTCTCACACCATCACCCGGGCTGAAGGCAGTGGCGTGCTCCCTGCTACTGCAGCCTTGGCCCGCAGGATTCCAGTGAGGGTTGCCCTAACATTCCAGGATCTCGAATGACAGGCATGCACCACCATGCCTGGTTCATTTGAGATGGAGGGTAGAGACGAGGTCTCTCCGAGGTGCCTGGGTGGGTCTTGGCCCACAGACTTGTGCCAGCTGCTGGCCTCAGTCTTCCAAAATGCTGGGATGATGAGGCTGAGCCCAGAGGCCCGGCCTCGATCCTTCCTAGAAAATGAACCAAAAGGCCTGGAGTGAAGTCTCACACCAGGAATTCCAGTGCTCTGGGAGGTTGAAGCAGGAGGATGGCTGGAGTCCAGGAGCTCAAGGCCAGCCCAGGCCACACAGGGAGACACCTTCTCTGCACCCATCCAAACAGGAGACCTGGGGTCAAGGTGCCCATTTTCCCAGCCATTCCCGAGGCTAAGGAGGAAGGATCAACAAAGTCCACAATTTCAAAGTTGGTGGAGAATGATGGTCGTGTCTCTGGGCCCCAGTCTTGGCCTCAGAGCCAGACAATGTCTCCAAAAACATCAGAAGTGTATACAGATTCTCAACTGCTCGTTGTGTGTTCACAGGGCGTCTGGCTGTAGAGCCAAGAAAAATGGGATTTTGGGTGAAGAAATATCCTGGGATGAGTGATTGGTCCCTGGTCTTTCATGCCAGAAGGTCCTCATTGCCGAGTCAGATGGTCAGCCTGCCTGGGACACATTTCTCACCTCAGTGAGGAGACCCAGCAGGAACCTGGCCAGGGAGCCTCAGGAACTCCCACACCAAAGCAGGGGATCCATTGGGGGGGTTGTGGCAGGAAGGTGACAAGCTTGGTGGACCCTCACATATGTGGGTAGTAGGGGTTGAAGGACTGAGGTCAGAAGGCTTGCAGGAGAATGGATTTCTTTGTTTCATTCTATCTTTCTCTAAATCTTTCTTTCTTTCTTTTCTATCTTTCTTTCTTTAACTCGTTCTTTCTTTCTTTTCATTCCTCACTAGTTTGCCCAGTCTGATCTCAAAGAACCCAACTTGGGCCATCCTCTTGGTCTGGGCCTCCAAAACTGCTTCGATCACAGGCTTTCCATTTGGTCGACATCTTGGTCTTCCTGCCTGGTTTTGAACTCTGGACCAGAGGTGATCCTCCCGCCGAGGCCTGCACTCACTGAAGGTTTCCTGTTTTGCTTGGGGTCGATGTGGGGCCTTGCTATGGTCTCCAACCTGGTCTCAAGATCCCAGACTCCAGCCATCTTCCCGCCTCGGACTCCCTGAGTGTCGAGGAGAGAGGTGTGAGTGACCCAGCCATCCAAACCACACTCAAGGTTTGAGAGTCACACCCTCCCTTTCCCTGAGACTGCCCCTGGGAGGAGCAAGCGGGTCCTCCCTGGGGAATTAGGAGGGTGGAGGATTGTGCGCCCCGGCAGAGACACATCCCTGTGCCAAGCGCTTCCCCCAGAGAGGGCTCAGTGGCAGAATCAGGCCACCCTCTACGGGGTCCTGGATCATTAGATGGGTGAGGGCCTCACAGTGGGACCCCAAGAGTGTTGTGGAGGCCAGGCACAGGGGCTCACACCTATCATCCCAGCACTCTGGGAGGCCGAGGTGATTGGATGGCCTGGCCCCCGGGATTGAGACCAGCCCAGGCAGCTTGGTGAGACCTCGTCTCCAAAAGAAGCCAAAAAATATGAGCCGAACATGATGGCAAACGCCTGTCATCCCAGCCAATCAGGGGGCCATGGCAGGAGGATCACCATAGCCCAACCCATGGAGGTTGCAGTGGCCAAAAGCAGGCCCCTGCCCTCTGTCCTGGGCAACACAGTGGGACTCTGACTCAGAATAACATTACCAACCACCACCACCACCACAACCACAGGTTAGGCTCAGGGTCTCAGCCTGGCATCCCAGCCTTTGGAAGTCCAAGACGAGTGGATGGCCTAAGCCTGCAGGTCTGACACAAGCCCAGAACACTGGGTGAGACCCTGTTTCAGCCATCAGAAATAAATCCAGCCGGGCTCGGTGGCTCAGCCTGTAATCCTGTGCTTTTGGGAGGCTGAGGTGAGTGGATTGCCTGAGTCCATGGGTTCGAGACCTGCCTGGGCAGCGAGACCTCATCTCTACAATAAATCAAAAAATCAGCCAGGCGTGGTAGCGCATGCCTGTAATTCCGGCTACTTGGAAGGCTGAGGTGGAAGGATCACTGGAGCCCAGCAGGTCGAGGCTGCGGTGGCTGGGAGCGGCCACTGCACTCCAGTCTGGGCGACAGAGTGAGACTCCAACTCAAAATAAAATAAAATAAAATAAAAAATAAAATAAATCCAAAGATTAGCCTGGTGCGTTGGCACAGGCCTGTGGTTCGAGCCACTCAGTAGGGCCAAGGTTGGAGGATCACCTGAACCTGGTAGATGGAGTCTGCGGTGGCCGTGAGCATGTTCTTCTGCTCTGACCTGGAGGACAGAGCAGGATTCCGACTCCAAATAATAATCACCACCAGCTCCACCAGCACACCCCTGCCACCCAGCGCAAGGAGTCAACCTCAGTGATTGGAGAGGAAAAGGCACTTTCCAGCCTGTCATTCATGGGAGGTTTGAATGGTGGCCATTGGGCACATCCGTCCTGTGCCTTCAGCCACGAACCCCATATGACCTGCCTCCACACTCTTGCCCCACAGAAAATATGTGTGTGACATCACGGAACAGATGAACTTGTACTAGAGAGGCCATTGGGTACAGAGCGAACAAGGCAGTCCACAACACCAGAGCCAGACTAGGTTCTGGTTGCCCTGTCTGCCACCTTCAGGTGGGGAAAGGGCCTCTTTCTCTACAGATCACTCCATCATTCCCTGCCCACTCAGAACTTTCCCTGAGGAACCATAAACGCCATCATGACTCACGTGGGAGGAATCTTTTTTGTTGCCAGAGTCTCCGTTGGCTGGTCTGGGGTGCGGAGGCACATTCATGGCTCCCAGGGAATTGACTGGTGGGGCTCAGTCCATCCTGCTCCCTCGGCCCCCGAGCGGCTGGGACTGCAGGTATCACCATACCTGACTCAATTTTGGGGACCTATCACTGAGACGAGGTATGGCCATGTCACCTTGGGTGGTCTCCAACCCCTGTGCTCAGGCAGCCTTCCACCTCGGCCTCGCAGGGTGCAGAGCTGACAGCCATGAGCCACGGTGCCCAGCCTGGACTCGTACATTCTGTAGGTGGTGGTGATGAAGAGGAATGCCCTGGGATGGGGGAAACCTCATCCCATGTAGCTGGGACTGCAGACTCCAGCACGCGCGACACCAGTGTTGGCATTCTGGGGAGCGACAATGTCTTGCTATGTGGCTCAGGTTATTCCCACGTGGATCTTTCTCTGTGGAGCCATAGACACCTATTGAGATACACATGGAAGGCTACTTTTTGGTCACCATGGTCTCCGTCACCAGGGCTGGAGTTTGGAGGCAAGATTGTGGCTCTCAGGCCTCGAGCTAAGGCTCAGTCCCCCTGCCTTGGCTCCCGAGCATCTGGAACTCCAGGGGCCACCACATCTGACTCGATTTTGGGGACCTTTCACCTAGACGAGGTCTGGCCACGTCACCTGAGCTGGTCAACCAACCCAGGACTCAGGCAGCCCCCCACTTTGGCCACCAAGGGCACAGGGTTGATGGCCATGAGCCACAATGCCCAGCCTGGACTCGCATGTGCTGTAAGAGGGGGCGTTGCAAAGGCACACCCTGGGACAAAAGCCACCACATCCCGTGTAGATGGGACTGCATGTGCCACCATGCGTAACTCGGATGTTTGCGTTCCAGGCAGCGATGAGATCTCACTACATGGCCCAGGCTGGTCTTGAACACCTGGGCTCCAGTGGTCCTCTGCCTCAGCTGCCCAAAGCTACAACCTGAATGTCTGCTGATTCACCATCTTATGGGGACTCTACGTCCAAGGTTGTGGCCTCCTTCCCCAATGATCTCTGTCTGTTCACAAGGATCCCAACTCCATACAAAAATGGATGCACTTCTCTTCTTTCATTTTTTTTTGAGTCGTAGTCTCACTCCATCACCCTTACTGGAGGGCTGTGGCTTGTTCCCGGGCATTGCATTCTTGGCCCATCGAGCTCCAGCAAGCCTTCTCTCACTGGTCTTCTGAGGTACCTGAACCAGAGGTGCGTGCCAACATGCCCTGCTAATTTGGGATTAAGGGTAGAGATGAGGTCTTGTCAAGTTGCTTGAGTGCATCTCGGACCTATGGGCTTGAGCCAGCTGCTGGCCTCAGCCTGCTGATGTGTGCTAGGATGATGAGGTTGAGCCCTCAAACCTGGTCTCGATCCTTTGATGATGACAAATCAGAAGGCCGGCTGCAGTGGCCAAAGCCTGGAATCCCCATGCTTTGCAAGACCATATCAGGATAATGGCTGTAGACCAGGAATTCAAGACCTTTCCAGACCATGCAGGGAGACCCTGTCTCTGCACGCATCCAAACAGGGGGTCAGGGGTCATGGTGCCTATCGTCCCAGCCACTCCAGAGGCTGAGGCACCACCAAAGTATCATCAAAGCCCACAGTTTCAAGGCTGGCGGTGAATTACGGTCATGTCCCTGGGCCCCAGCCTGGACCACAGGGCCAGACCCTGTCTCCAATAACAGAATCCTACACAGATTCTCAACTGTGCATGGTGTGTTCAAAGGGTGACTGGCTTTAGAGCCAGAAAAAATGGCACTTGGGGGAAGAAATGTCCCCTGGTAGGGGATGTGTCCTTGGTCTTTCTTGGTGTAATGTCCTTGTTGCCGAGTCAGAGGGCCGGACTGCCTGGGGTACATTTCTCACTCTGGAGAGGAGAGTCAGCAGGAACCCCACCAGAAAGCCTTGGGAACTCCCACACTAAAGCGGGGGCAGATATTTTGGGGGGATGTGGCCGAAAGGTGCCAAGCTTGGGGGACCCTCATGTGTGGGTGGTGGGGGAGAAGGACTGGGGGCAGAATTTTGCAGGTGAATGGATTTCTTTGTTGACTTAGATTTTCTTTCTTTCTTTCCTTTCCTCACTAGATTGCCCAGGCTACTCTCAAACCACCCAACTCAGGCCTTCCTCTCGGCCTCAGAATCCCAAACTGCTACAATCTCAGGCTTTCCATTTGGTCGACATCCTGGTCTTCGTGCCTGGTCTTGAATCAAGACCAGGTATGAAGGCTATCCTTCTGCTGAGGCCTGCCTTCACACAAGATTTTCTAGTTTTTAATTGGCATCGAGGGGCTCGCTGTGGTGTCTGTCCTGGTCTCAGCTCCTGAGGTCCAGTCATCTTTCCATCTCAGCCTCTCTGAATGCCTGAGTCGTCCTGCTACTCTTCCCATGGTTTGAGAGTCACACCCTCCCTTTCCCCGAGGTGACACCTGGGAGGAGTGAGTACATTCACCCTGGGAATCCAGACGGCCGGAGGTGTGGATGCCCTGTTGGAGACAAGCCCCTGCACGAGGTGCTCCCCTGGAGTGGTCTTGGCGAATGATTCTGGCTGCCCTCTCTGGGTTCCCGGGTAAACTGAAGGGAGTGGGCCTCATGGTCAGGACCGGGGGGGGTGTGAATGCTGGGTGGGGACTCACGCCTGTCACCCTCTTTCTTTGGGAGATCGAGGCAAGAGGATGGTCTGAGTCTCCAGGTTCGACACCAGCCTGGGAACCTTGGCGAGACCTCGTCTCTACAAGAAACCAACAAAATGAGCCTAGCGAGGTGATGCATGCCAGTCGTTTCAGCCACTCCAGAGGCAGCAGTGGGAGGATCACTGGATTTCAGCTGGTGGAAGCCATGGTGGATGAGAGCTCATCCCTGCACTTCAGCATGGGTGACAGAGTGGAATTCTGACTCAGAATAATAATACCAACCACCAACACCACAACCACAGGCCAGGCTCAGGGGCTCAGTTGGCATCCTGGCCTTTGGAGACAGAGGTGAGTGGATGTCCTGAGCCTGCAGGTTTGAGACCAGCCCAGGACACTGGGCAAGACCTTGCCTCAGCGGTCAAAAATAAATCCAAAGATTAGTCGGGCTTGGTGGTGCAGCCATGTGCATCTAGCCACTCAGGGGGCCATGCGGAAGGATCGCCTGAGCATGGTGGCCGTTAGTGTGCTCCTGCGCTCCGGTGTGGAGACAGAGTGGGATTCTGTCCACAAATAACAATAATCAACACCACTGCCACCA
>NW_007245511.1:0-7131 GCF_000164805.1 Carlito syrichta | reverse complement strand
GACCTGTGAGCTGACTTAACTAATTGGCTGGCAAGCAGGCTGACTAGTTTGCTGATCTGTTGGCCTGTGAGCTATTCGACAAGTTATTTAACCTGTTGTCTGGCAAGCGAGCTGACTAGTTTGCTGACTGGTTGGCAGGTGAGCGAGCCGAACATTTAGCTGACCAGATGGAAAGCAAGTGAGCCCAATAGTTAACTGACCAGCTAGGTGATTTGCTAACCAACTAGTTAGCCAAGTAACTACCTGGTTTACTAGCTGACTTAAGCTAGCTTACTAGTTAGTTGGCTATCTAGCTGACATAACTATCTGGCAAACAAGCTATGTAGTTGTCTAGCAAGCTGACTTAACTAGCTAGCTAACTGGCTAGTAATCTGTCAAGCTGAAATAATTATCTAGCTGACTAGCTAGCTGACTAGATAGCTGACTCAACTAGCTATTTGACAAGCAACCTGACTAGCTAGCTGAATTAACTAGCTAGCTGAATAGGTAGTTGACTTGATAGCTGACTTAACTAGCTAGCTGGCTAGCTAGCTGATTAATTAGCTTACTAGCTAGTTGACTGGCTACCTGGCCAGCCAGCTGACTTAACTACATAGCTACCTGGTTGGCTAGACGTCTAGCCAGCTGTCTTAACAAGCTAGTTACCAGGCTGCCTAGCTGGCTAGGCAGCCAGCTAGCTAGCTAGTGGACTGGCCACTTGGTTAGCCAGTCAGCTTAAATAGCCATCCATCTGGCTAGACAGTGTGGTAGAAAGCTGACTTAACTAGGCAGGAACCCTGGTGTTCAACTGCCTAGCAGCTGGATTAATTAATTGGTCACCTAACTGACCAGCCTGCTAACCAGCCATATTAACATGCCAGCCTTCTAGCTAGCCAGCTGGCTAACCAGCTGACTTAACTTGCTGACCTTATTAGATAGCCATCTGATTAGCCAGCTGTCTTAACTAGCAAGCCACCTAGCTAGTCAGCTCACTTAACTTGCTGAGTTAACTAACTAGCCAGCCAGCAAGCCAGCTGACTTAATTAGCTAGCTACCTACCTAGACAGGTGGCTAGCAAGCTGACTTAACTATCTGACTTAAACGGCTAGCCAGGTGAATTGACTATGTAGCTACTTAGTTAACCAGTAGACTTGTCACTTGAATTAAATAGCTCACTTATCCAGTTAGCCAGCTGGCTAGCCAGATGACACACTTAGCTGACCTAAATAGTTTGCCAGCTGTCTAGTCAGCTGACTTAAGTAGCTGACATCTCTAGCTAACCAGGTGGCCAGCCAGCGGACTTAACTAGCTAGCTACCACCATATACTGCTGGGTTGCCTGCTGAATTAATTACCTAGTACCTAGAAAACCAGCTGACTAGCCAGCTGACAACTTGGTGACTTAAGTAGCTATCCAGCTAGCTAGCAGGCTGACTTAACTGCCCAGCTACCTAGCTACCCAGTTGGATAGACAGCTGAGTTAACTAGCTAACTACCTACGTAGCCCGCAGACTTTCCAGGTGACTTAACTACCTAGCTACCTACCTAACCAGTTGGCTAGTGAGCTGACTTAACTAGGTTACTTAACTAGCTAGCTAACTGGCTAGCCAACTGACTTAACTAGCTAGCTACCCAGAGAGTCAACTGGCTAGCCAGCTGTCTTAGCTTACTGAATTAACTAGTTTGCAAGCTGACTTCACTAGCTGACTTTACCAGCTAGCTACCTAGCTAGCCAGCTGGCTTAAGTACCTGGCTTAACTAAGTAGCTACATAGCTAGCTATCTAACTATCCAGCTTATTTACCTAGCTGACTTAACTAGCTAGCTAGATGACAAAACTAACTGACATATAGCTAGCTTCCTAGCTAACCAGATGACTTAACTAGCTGAAAGAGCAAGCTAGCCTGATGGATAGCCATCTGCCTTAACTAGCTTTTTAACTAACTAACCAATTGGAGAGCCAACTGACTTAACGTGCTGACATAACTAGCTAGACAGCTGGTTTCCACCTGACTTAACTATCTGACTTAACCAGCTAGTCAGCTGACTTAACTAACTGGCTGCCTATCTTGCAAGCTGGCTAGTCAACTGACTTACCTAGCTCTCTTATGCTAGCAAGCTGGATTGCCAGTTCACTTAACTATCTAGCTACCTATGTAGTCAGCAGGCTAGCCAGCTGACTTAAGTAACTGACTCGAATTGTTAGCCTGCTGGCTTGAAAGCTGACTGATCTAGCTAGCTATCTACCTAACCAGCAGGCTAGACAGCTGACTAAACTAGCTGACTTATCTTGCTAGCCAGTTTGCTAGCCAGCTTACTTAACTTGAAGACATCACTAGCTAACCTGGAAGCTATCTAGCTGACTTAACTAGCTAAACACCTACCTTGGCAGTGGGCTAGCCAGCTCTCTTAAGTAGCTGAATTAAACAGCTAGCCAGCTGGTTAGCAAACTGACTTAACTAGCTGGTTGCCTATCTTGCAAGCTGGCTAGTCAACTGACTTACCTAGCTCTCTTATGCTAGCAAGCTGGCTTGCCTACTCACTTAACTATCTAACTACCTATGCAGCCAGCAGGCTAGCCAGCTGACTTAACTAGCTGACTTGAATTGCTAGCCTGCTGGCTTGAAAGCTGACTTATCTAACTAGCTATCTACCTAACCAGCAGGCTAGACAGCTGACTAAACTAGCTGACTTATCTTGCTAGCCAGTTTGCTAGCCAGCTTACTTAACTCGAAGACATCACTAGCTAGCCTGGTAGCTATCTAGCTGACTTAACTATCTAGCTACCTACCTTGCCAGTGGGCTAGCCAGCTCTCTTAAGTAGCTGAATTAAACAGCTAGCCAGCTGGCTAGCAAACTGACTTAACTACCTTGCTACCTAGCTGGCCAGCTGACTAGCCAGCTGACTTAATTAGCTGAATTAACTAGCTAGCTACTAGCTAGGCAGCTTACTTAAATAGTTAGCTCACTAGTTCACTACCTCACTAGCCAGCTGATTTAAACACTTAGCTAACTAGATAACTACCTAGCTAACATGCTTACTTAAATAGTTACCTGCCAAATAGCTAGCTGATTAACCAGCTAGCTACCTAGTTAGATTACTTGCTATGTAACGTGCTATCTAACTGACTTAGTCATTTAGCTTAACTCATTAGTTAACAAGCTTCCTAGGTGTCTCAAGCAGCTGACTTGACCCGTTAGCTAACTAGCTAGCTAGCTGACTCATCCAGCTGATTTAACTCGTTAGCTGACGAGTTAGCTATCCTACTCAACCAGCTGACTCATCCCGTTTGCTAACTAGCTAGCTGACTCAACCAACTGACTTAAACAGTTAGTTAACTAGCTAACTACCTGAATCAACCTGCTGACTTAACCCATTAGCTAACTAGCAAGCTAGCTGTCTTAACCAGCTGGCTTAACTAGAAATCTGACCTAATTAGCTGAATTAGTTAAGTGACTTAACTACTTACGTAGCTGACTTAACTGGTCAACATAACTTGTTAGCTTGTTAACTTAACTACCTGAATTAAATACGTAGATAATTTATCTAGCTGCATAACTAGCTGACATAGCTAATTAGCTAACTAGTTAGTTAATAGACATAAGTACCTGATTTAAAAAGTTAGCTAACTATTGAGCTACCTGAGTTAGCTAGTTGACTTAGCTAGCTAGTTGGTTAGCCAGCTGACTTAGCTGGCTGACTTAACTAGTTGGCTAACGAGATAGCATGAAGACTTATTGAGTTAGTCAATGAGTTAGCTACCTCCTTTTACTAGTTTTTAAATGAGTTAACTATCTGACTTAACTAGTTCTTTAACGAGTTAACTAGGTGATTTTACTGGTTGGTTGATGATTCGGCAGAATATTTAGCTGTTTTAACACGTTGGGTGACTACACGACGGACTTGTTAGCTGGCTCAACAAGTTGGCTGACTAGTCTGCAAACTAGTTAGCTGGGGTAGATAGTTGAATGACGAGTTGACCCACTAGTCAGCTTTTTTCACTATTTGGAAGGCTGGTGTGCTGACCTATCTATTCGGCCAAATAGTAGGCCGATTAGTTTGATGGCCTAACTTGTCGGTGACTAGTTAGCTGAGCTAACTTGTCGTCTGACAAGATGTCCAACTGTTTGGCAGATTGGTTAGTTCATTTTACTGGTTGGCCAACTAGGCAGCTGACCAGTTAGCTGACAACTAGTAAAACAGCAAGAGAGTTGAGAGGTGAGCTGACTTTACTAATTGTCTGGTGTGTGAGCCGACTGGTCAACTGACTTAACTAGTCGACTGGCAAGTGAGATGACTGGTCATCTGACTTTAGTCGGCTGGTTAGTGAGTTGACTGGTCAGAGGACTTAACTAGTAGGCCAGAAAGTGAGCCTACATGTGAGGCAACTTAACTAGTCGGCTGAACAGTGTTGTGACTGGCAAGCTGCCTTAACTCGTCAGGTGGCGAATGAGCCGATTGTTGAGCTGACTTAAGTAGTCGGGTGGTGAGGAAGACGAATAGCTAGCAAACCTGTAGGCCTGTAAGCGAGTCGACAAGTTAGTTGACTTGCTGCCTGGTGAGCAAGCCTACTCGTTTGTTGACCAGTTGTCAGGCAACGGAGCCAACTAGTAAGCTGAACTGATGGAAAGCGAACAAGTCCACTAGTTAAATGACCAGCTAGCTGATTTAATACCGACTAGTTAGCTAAATAACTAGTTGATTTGCTAGCTGACATAACTAGCTAGTTGATTAACTAGCTGGCTATCTATCTGACATAACTAGATAGCAAAAAGCTATCTAGCTGTCTAGCTAGCTGACTTAACTAGCTAGCCAACTGGCTAGTTAGCTGTCTAGCTGACCTACCTATTTAGTGGACCACCTAGCTAGCTGACTAGCAAGATGTATAACTAGCAGACTTAACTAGTTTGATGAATAGCTAGTGGAGTTGCTAGCTGACTTAATTAGCTAGCTGGATAGCTAGATGACTTTACTAGCTGACTAGCAAGTTGGCTGGATAGCTGACTAGTCAGCTTACTTAAGTAGCTAGCTGCATGTTTGGACAGACGGCTAGCCATCTGGCTTAACTAGCTAGCTACCTGACTAGCTAGATGGTTAGGGAGCCAGCTAGTCAGGTAGTAGTTGTCCACATCATCCGCCAATAAGTTAAGTCACCTAGCTAACTTGACTTTGCTAGCTGACTCAACTAGTTGGCTAACGACATAACAAGCTGACTTAACGAGTTGGTTGATGAGTAATCTACCTGTTTTAACTAGTTGGTAAACGAGTTAACTAGGTAACTTTACTAGTTGTTTAACGAGTTAGCTAGGTGACTTAACATTGGTTGATGAGTCAGCAGAAGAGTTAGCTGTTTTAACACGTTGACTGACTACGCAACCTACTTGTTAGCTGGCTTAACAAGTTGGTCAACTAGTCAGCACACTAGTTAGATGGGCTAGATAGCTGACTGACGAGTTGGTCCACTAGTCAGCTCTGTTAACTAGTTGCATGGCTGGTTTGCTGACCTAACTTTTCAGTCAATTACTAGGTCGATTTTTTAGATGGCCTAACTTTGTCAGTGACTAATTAGCTGAGCTAACTTGTTGGCTGACAAGTTGGCTGACTATTCGAACGATTGTTTAGCTGACTTAACTAGTTGGCTGTATAGCTGGTTAAGTCAGCTAGTTAGGTCAGCTGGCTAGCCAACTGGCAAGTTAGTTACGTGAGTTAGTTATGCTAGCTAGCTAGCCACCTGGCTAGCTGGTTGAATCAGCTAGTTAAGTCAGGATGCTAGCTAGCCTGCTAGCTAGGTAACTAGCTAATGAAGTCAGCTGGCTAGCCAGCTGGCTAGCTGGTTAATTCAGCTAGTTATGTCAGCTGTCTAGCCAGCTGCCTAACTAGTTAATTCAGCTAGTTAAGTCAGTTGGCTAGTCAGCTAGTTAGCTGGTTAAGTCTACTAGTTAGGTCAACTGGCTAGCCACCAGGCTAAGTAGGTATCTAGTTAGATAAATCAGTTTGCTAGCCAGCTGGCAAGCATGTTAATTCAGCTAGTTAAGTCAGATGGCTAGCCAGCTGGCCAGGTAGCTGGCTAGTTATTTATGTCAGCTGAATAACCACCTGGTTAGCTTGTTATGTCAGCTAGTTAAATCAGCTGTCTAGAAAGCTGGCTATGTAGTAAAGTCCACTAGTCTAATCAGTTGGCTAGCCAGCTGGCTAGCTGGTTATGACAGCAGGTTAAGTCAAGTGGCTAGCCAAATGGTGAGCTAGGTAGCTAGCTAATTAATTCAGCTGGCTAGCCAGCTGGCTAGCTGATTATGTCAGCTAGTTAAGTCAACTGGTTAGCCAGCTGGTTAGGTAGGTAGCTAGCTGAATATGACAACTTGCTAGCCATTTGGCTAGCTGGTTAACTAGTTAAGTCAGCTGCTTACCAGCTGGCTAGCTAGGTACCTAGCTAGTTAAATCAGCTGGGTCACCAGGTGGCTAGCTAGTTAAGTCACCTAGTCAATTCAGCTAGCTAGTCAGCTGGCTAGCTAAATAGCAAGCTAGTTAATTCAGCTGGCTTGCAAGCAGGCCATCTAGTTAAGTCAGGTAGTTAAGTCAGCTGGCTAGCCAACAGGCTAGCTAGGTAGCGAGCTAGTTATGTCAGCTGTCTAGCCAGCCTGCTAGCTAATTAAGTTATTTAGTTAAGTCACTTGACAAGCCAGTTGGCTAGCTAGGTAGAGATCTACTTAAGTCAGCTGTTTAGCCAGCTGGCTAACTAGTTCAATCTGCTATTTGAGTCAGCTGGCTAACCATCTGGCTAGCTGCTTAAGTCAGATAATTAAATAAGCTGGCTAGACTGCTGGCTAGCTAGGTAGCTACCTATCCAGCAGTCTAGTCAGCTGGCTAGCTAGTGCAATCAGTTAGTTAATTCATCTGGATAACCTGCTGGCTAGCTAGTTAATTCAGCTGGTTACCCTGCTGGCTAGCTAGGAATATAGCTAGTTATGTCAACTGGCTATCCATGTGGCTTGCTGGTTGTCAGCTAGTTAAGACAGCTGTCTAGCCAGCTGTCTACCTGGTTGAGTCAGGTAGTTAAGTCAGTTGTTTAGCCACTTTGTTAGCTAGGTAGCTAGCTAGTTAAGTCAGCTGGATAGCCAGTTGGCTAGCTAGTTAAGTCAGCTAGTTAAATCAG
>NW_007245510.1:0-741 GCF_000164805.1 Carlito syrichta | reverse complement strand
TGTTAACTTAAACTACCTGAATTAAATAGGTAGATAACAATTTATCTAGCTGCATAACTAGCTGACATAGCTAATTAGCTAACTAGTTAGTTAACAGACAAGTACCTGATTTAAAAAGTTAGCTAACTATTGAGCTACCTGAGTTAGCTAGTTGACTTAGCTAGCTAGCTGGTTAGCCAGCTGACTTAGCTAGCTGACTTAACTAGTTGGCTAACGAGATAGCAAGAAGACTTATTGAGTTAGTTAATGAGTTAGCTACCTCCTTTTACTAGTTTTTAAATGAGTTAACTATCTGACTTAACCAGTTGTTTAACGAGTTAGCTAGGTGATTTTACAGGTTGGTTGATGATTCGGCAGAATATTTAGCTGTTTTAACACGTTGGGTGACTACACGACGGACTTGTTAGCTGGCTTAACAAGTTGGCCGACTAGTCTGCAAACTAGTTAGCTGGGGTAGATAGTTGAATGACGAGTTGACCCACTAGTCAGCTTTTTTCACTATTTGGATGGCTGGTGTGCTGACCTATCTATTCGGCCAAATAGTAGGCCGATTAGTTTGATGGCCTAACTTGTCGGTGACTAGTTAGCTGAGCTAACTTGTCATCTGACAAGTTGTCCAACTGTTCGGCAGATTGGTTAGTTCATTTTACTGGTTTGCCGACTAGGCAGTTGACCAGTTACCTGACAACTAGTCAACCAGCAAGAGAGCTGAGAGGTGAGCTGACTTTACTAATTGTCTGG
>NW_007245509.1:0-706 GCF_000164805.1 Carlito syrichta | reverse complement strand
AAAACAGCTACCTACTTAGCTGACTAGTCGGCTGGCAACTCAGCTAGCTGGTCAGCTAAATATTGGGATTGCTCACTTTCCATCAGGTCAGCTACATAGTCAGCTTATTCGTCTGCCAACCGGTCAGCAAACTAGTCGGCTCGCTCACCAGCCAACAGGTCAACTAATTGTTGGCTCGCTTGCAGGCCAACAGGGCAGCTAACTAGTTGGCTTTCCCACCAGCCGACTAGTTAATTCAGCTCACCAGTTGGCTCACTCGTCGGTCAACTAGTTAAGGCAGCTGACGCATCGGCTCACTTGCAGGCCAACTAGTTTACTCGGCTCACTGGTCAGCTCAATCGTCAGTTGACTAGTTAAGACTTCTGAACTGTTGGTTCACTTGTCTGCCGACTAAATTCAGCTGATCAGTCAGGTCACTCAGCAGTCGATTAGTTAAGTCAGCGGACAGGTCGGTTCACTCGCTGGCCGACTAGTTAATTCAGCTGAGAATTTGGCTCATTCGCCAGTCGACTAGTTAACTTAGCTGACACTTCGGCTCACTCACCAGCCACGTTGTTAAGTCAGCTCACCTGTCAGCTCACACGCAGGCCATCTTGTTTAGTCATCTAACTGGTCAGACATAAGTCGGCCAAGTAGTTGAGTTAATTAACCAATCAGCCGACTAGTCGTCCAAATTATCAGCTGATAAGTTAGCTCAGCTAACTAG
>NW_007245508.1:0-3805 GCF_000164805.1 Carlito syrichta | reverse complement strand
TTCCATTACGTTCCATTCCATTCCTCTCCATTCCCTTCCTCTCCATTCCATTCCACTCCATTCCTTTCCATACCATTCCATTCCACTCCATTCCATTCCATTCCATTCCATTCCACTCTGCTCCATTCCATTCCATTCCATACCATTTCTCTACATTCCATTCCATTCCAATCCATTCCATCCATTCCATTCCATTCCTTTCCATTCCATTCCATTCCTCTCCAATCCAGTCAATTCCATTTCTCTCCATTCCATTCCATTCCATGCCATTTCGTTTCATTCCATTATTCTCCATTCCATTCCATTTCTTCCCATTCCATTCCATCCCTTACATTTCATCTCCATTCTATTCCATTAATATCCATTCCTTTCCATTATCTTCCCCTCCATTCCATTCCATTCCACTCCATTTCATTCATCTCCTTTCCATTCCATTCCATTCTTCTCCATTCCATTCCATTCCTCCCAATTCCATCCAATTCCATTCCTCTCAATTCCATTCCATTCCATTCCATCCCATACCATTCCATTCCTCTCCATTCCATTCCATTGCACACAATACTTCTCCAGTCATTTCTCTCCATTCCATTCCAACCATTCCATCCCATTCCATTCCATCCCATTCCATTCCATTCAATTCCAATCCAATCCTTTTCATTCTTCTCCATTCCATTCCATTCCTCTCCATTCCAATCCAATCCATTCCATTCCTCTCCATTCCATTCTATTCCATTCGTTTCCATTCCATTACATTCCTCTCCATTCTATTCCATTCCATTCCTCACTATTCCATTCCATTCCACTCCAATCCATTCCCTTTCTTTCTTCTCCATTCCATTCCATTCTATTCCATTCAATTTCATTCTATTCAACTACATTCCATTCCATTTCATTCCATCTACATTCCATTCCATCCCAATCCTTTCCATTCCATTCCTTTCCATTCCATTCCATTCCATAGCATTCCATCCTATTCCATTTCTCTCCATTCCATTCCACTCCATTCCATTCCATTTCTTTTCCATTCCATTCCATTCCATTCTACTACGTTCCATTCCATTGCATTCCATTCTATTCCATTCCATTCCATACCATTCCGTTCCTTTCCTCTCCATTCCATTCCATTGCATTCTTCTTCTATCCATTACAATCCATTCATTTGAATTCCAATTCATTCCACTCCATTCTATTCCCTTCCATTCCTCTCCATTCCTTTTCCATTGCTCTCTATTCCTTTCCATTCCATTCCTCTCCTTTCCTTTCCATTCCTCTCCATTCCATTCCTCCTCATTCCTATTCATTCCATCCCATTCCTGTCCATCCTATTCCATTCCTCTAATTCCATTCCATTCCTCTCCATTCTATTTCATTCCATTCCTCCCCATTCAATTCCATTCCCCATTCAATTCCATTCCTTTACATTCTGTTCCAATCCTCTCCATTCCTGTCCTCTCCATTCCATTCCGTTCCTCCCCATTCCATTCCATTCCATTCCATTCCATTCCATTCCATTCCTTTCCATTCCATTCCAGTCCATTCCATACCTCTCCATTCCATTCCATTCCTTCTTCATTCTATTCCATTCCTCTATTCCATTCCATTCCTCTCCATTATATTCCCCTCCATTCCAGTCCATTCCTCTCAATTTCATTACGTTCCATTCCATTCCATTCCATTCCTCTCCATTCCCTTCCTCTCCATTCCATTCCACTCCTTTCCTTTCCATACCATTCCATTCCTCTCCATTCCATTCAATTTCATTTCTCTCCACTCCATTCCATTCCTCTCCATTCCATTCCATTCCATTCCATTCCATTCCATTCCACTCTGCTCCATTCCATTCCATTCCATACCATTTCTCTACATTCCATTCCATTCCAATCCATTCCATACCATTCCATTCCATTCCTTTCCATTCCATTCCATTCCTCTCCAATCCAGTCAATTCCATTTCTCTCCATTCCATTCCATTCGATTCCTCTCCATTCCATTCTATTCTGCTACACTCCATTCCATTGCATTGCACTCCTTTCCATTCATTCCAAACAATTCCATACCATTCCATTCCATTGAGGACCATTCCATCCCATTCTCTCCATTCTATTCCATTCCATTCCTTTTGATTCCATTACATTCCTCTATATTCCATTTCATTCCATTCCTTTCCTCTCCAATCCAGTCCATTCCATTTCTCTCCATTGCATTCCATTCAATTCCTCTCGATTCCATTCTATTCTGCTACACTCCATTCCACTGCATTGCACTCCATTCCATTCCATTCCATTCAGGTCCATTCCATTTCATTCCTCTCCATTTCATTCCATTCCATTCCATTCCATTGCATACCATTCCATTCCATTCGATACCATTTCATTTCATTCCATTCCTTTCCACTCCATTCCATTCCATTCCATTCCTTTCTTCTCCATTCTATTCCATACCATCCATTCCATTCCTCTGCATTCCATACAGTTCTTCTCTATTCCATTCCTCTCCATTCCAGACCATTCCTCTCCATTCCATTCCATTCCTCTTCATTCCATTAAATTCCATTCCATTCCTCTCCATTCCATTCCATTTGATTCCTTTCCATTCCATTCCATACCGCCCCATTCCAATTCGTTCCTCTCTATTCCATTCCATTCCTCTCCATTCCATTCCTCTCCATTCCATGTCAATCCATTCCATTCCATTCCTCTCCTATCCCTTCCTCTCCATTCCATTCCATACCATTCCATTCCTCTCCATTCCATTCCTTTCCATTCGATTCCTTTCCATTCCATTCCATACCGCCCCATTCCAATTCGTTCCTCTCTATTCCATTCCATTCCTCTCCATTCCATTCCCCTCCATTCCATTCCATTCCTCTCCTATCCCTTCCTCTCCATTACATTACATACCATTCCATTCCTCTCCATTCCATTCCTTTCCATTCCATTCGATTCCTTTCCATTCCATTCCATACCGCTCCATTCCATTTAATTCCTCCCCATTCCAATTCGTTCCTCTCTATTCCATTCCATTCCTCTCCATTCCATTCCCCTCCATTCCATTCCATTCCTCTCCATTCCATGTCAATCCATTCCATTCCTTCCTCTCCTATCCCTTCCTCTCCATTCCATTCCATACCATTCCATTCCTCTCCATTCCATTCCTTTCCATTCCATTTGATTCCTTTCCATTCCATTCCATACCGTTCCATTCCATTTAATTTCTCCCCATTCCAATTCGTTCCTCTCTATTCCATTCCATTCCTCTCCATTCCATTCCCCTCCATTCCATTCCATTCCTCTCCATTCCATGTCAATCCATTCCATTCCATTCCTCTCCTATCCCTTCCTCTCCATTACATTCCATACCATTCCATTCTTCTCCATTCCATTCAATTTCATGTCTCTCCACTCCATTCCATTCCTTACAATTCATCTCCATTCATTCCATTCCATTCCTCTCCCTTGCGTTCCATTCCAATCCTTTCACTCCATTCTTCTCTACTCCATTCCATTCCATTCCTCTCCATTCCATTCCATTCCTCCCCATTCCAATCCATTCTATTACACTCCATTCCATTCCATTCCATTCCTCTCCCTTCCATTCCTTTCCCTTCCATTCCATTCCATTCCATTTCATTCCATTGCATTCCTTTCCATTTCATTTCATACAATTCCAATCCTCTATATTCCATTTCATTTCATTCCTTTCCATTCCATTCCATTCCTCTCCATTCCAGTCCATTCCATTTCTCTCCATTCCATTCCATTCGATTCCTTTCCATTCCATTCTATTCTGCTAACTCCATTCCATT
>NW_007245507.1:2016-2893 GCF_000164805.1 Carlito syrichta | reverse complement strand
TCTAGTTAAATGAGCTGGCTAGCTAGCTGGCTACCTAGTTAAGATACCTAGTTAAGTCAGTTCGCTATTCAGCTGGTTAGCTAGAAAGCTAGGTATTCAAGTCAGCAGGCAGGCCAGTGGGATATGTAGGTTGCTAACTAGTTAAGTCAGCTGGCTAACTAGCTGGCTAACTTGGTAGCTAGACAGTAATGTAAGCCTGCTAGCCAGCTGGCTATTTAGTTAAGTAACCTAGTTAAGTCGGTTGGCTAGACAGCTGGCTAGTTTTTTAGCTAGCTAGTTATGTCAACTGTACAGCAAGCTTGCTAGCTAGTTAAGTCAGATAGTTAAGTCAACTGGCTAGCCAGCTGGCTAGCTAGGTAGCTTGCTACTTAAGTCAGCTGGCAAGACAGCTGGCTATCTAGTTAAGTCACCTAGTTAAGTCAGCTGTCTATCCAGCTGACTACCTGTGTAGCAAGCTAATTAATTCAGCTGACTAGCAAGCAGGCCAGCTATTTGAGTCAGCTAGTTAAGACGGCTGGTTTCCAGCTGGCTTGCTAAGTTGCAAACTTTTTAAGTCAGTAGACTAGCCAGCTTACTAGCTATTTAAGTCCGCTACTTAAGTTATCTGGCTTCTCAGGTGGCTAGCTAGGTAGATAGCTAGTTAAGTCAGCAGGCTAGTCAACAGACTAGCTAGTGCTATCAGTTAGTTATGTCAGCTCGCTAGCCAGTTGATTAAACTGTTATGTCAGCTAGTTGAGTAAGCTGGCTAACCAGCTGGCTCTCTTCTTGAGTTAGCTAACTAATTCAAGTGGTTAGCCATCTGGCTAGATAGGTTGCTCACTACTTTAGTTATCTGACTAGCCAGCTGCCTACCTGGTTAAGTCAGCTAGTTAAGTCA